>NW_020273468.1:915949-1105382 GCF_003268045.1 Sipha flava
TTTTAATAGATTATATTTTAAAATCATACATTGTATATTTCATATTCTTGGATTAGAAATTGAAAATATTTTACATATAATAACAACCAACATAATTTATAAATTATTATGATTTCAATACTTATGATGATAGTTTATTACGTATTATGATTTTTCATGATAGTTTATTACATGCGCTATCAGCTGAAGTACATATTTTGATTTTATAATGTTTTAAGTTGTGAAAATAATAGTTAAGAATTTAATGTTAATGATGAAATTTCAATCACCTATCATGAATTTTGTATGATTGTTTATTACATGCACTACCAACTGAAGCATTACAGTTTTAAGAATTAATATTTAAACATATTGGGTCAGAAATTGACAATATTTTACAGAAAATAACAAATTATATTATTTATAAAAAAAAAAAATTTGTTTATTTTAATGATGTTGATTTACCATTTTCGATTTTTTATGATTGCATTGCATGCACTATATTAATTTAAAGATAAAATAATTATTAAGAATGGCATTCATGAATTCTTATACTTAGTTATTTTTATTGAATTGAAATTTAGAATTAGTATTAGATATTTATTTAGGGTTAAATTTATAAAAAAATTACCTATAATTGTATTGTTTATAGTTATGGTTATTCTTGTTATTAATTTAAAGTTGTTTATACGCATGAGAAATTCTAAAACATTTTAGTTTTATATCTCTACTAATAAATTATTATGCTTATTTATATCACGTTTCAATTATCTTAGAAAACATTAAATAGAATATGTATACTTATAAGAGCTTAATAAAAGTGTCTACTGTAACTATTGAGCGTTTAAATTTTTATTGTTTATAATTCTTTTAATTTTACTATGTATAAATCATGAAGATTAATTAGATTTTGGTATTATGCATGTAATATTTTGTATAATTTAAGCAACTATTTTTTACAAAAAGTCTCAGATAAATAATTTATAATAGGAATTACGTTTTAAAATAAATAATCATTTTATGTGTATCTATGTTAAAGGGTCGACCAATTATGGCGCGTATCAAGGCAAAGCCAATGAATCGTATGGCAGCCCCGATATCACCTGGTACTGTTGCTGGAATTCCTGGTATGAAAACTGTAAATGGTTTTAGAACTCCTCCTATCCAAGCTCAACCTATCAATCCATACATAGACCAAGGTCCTGGTATCACAGCTGCTGGACCTCCAGCACCACCTCCACAACATCCTCAGGCTGCCAGGTTGTTTTATACAAATGGAGGACCAGCTCAGTATGCACCTGTCAATTATGCTGCTAATCTGCAAGTATATGTAAGTATATTTGATTATTGATCTTAAATTGTGAAGATATTTCTTTTAAATATATAGATATTATTTTATTCAAAATAATTATCCTGGATATTATTATTAAGTTACAGCAGCAACAACAGTCTCCATATTATCCTACAAATATGATTCAGCATTGGGCTCATCCTGCAACAGGTGCTTATTATACAACTGATTTAAGTGGAATATTTTCTGTAAATGGATTAGCTCCCCAAGGATCATTTACTAAACCTCAAAATTCTAGATACAATGTTTCACGTCCACCGTAAGTAATTTTATACTGGGAAATCCATAATTAGTTTATCAATTATAATATTTTTCTGGATTAGTGGTAGAAGCAATGGAAAGATGCGTCATAATTCTGTTGGAGGTAGTGAATATTATCGAAGTTCTGCTTCAGATAGTGGTTTACCATCTCGTCCTGGTAGTTATACATCAAATGGTAGTTTAACTAAATCATCAAGTAGTAGTGGATCTTTGCATATTTCCAATGCAACCAGAAACTATGTTGACAATCAAGATTCTAATGTTGTGGATAGGCAGTCTAGTGGAGCAATCAACATCCCAAAAGATCCTACATCATTGCCACTAAGGTATTATACATTTATATAATTTAATACATAAATAATGCCTTTTGGTTTAATTATTTAAATGACCTAAAGGACTTAGTAAATGTATTTAAAAGTTTACATCAGGGATGGCCAGCCTGCGGGCCGCATGCGGCCCACTTTGGAAAGTTTGTGGCCCACGAGATTTATCAATCATTTACGAAAAAAAATATATTTTTGTCCCTATAAAATATCCTGGAATGCCCACACAATGCGGAATCCATATTAATAACGTAATCGCAACAAACTGTTTGATTCATCAACAAAATTTTTGTTCCCAAGTATTGTCGATGAACCATGTTATGGGCCATGTCTCACATGCATACATTATCATTGGTCTGGCTAGTACTATGTAAAGTCGTTCTTTGGTTTTTTTTTGACAGTAATTTCTACCTTAATAACCCTGAGAGGGTGTACAAACATCAGCTCCCTGATGTAATGTGTTTTTTTATGTCTTCGTGGTTGTTATTTGTGCTACTTAAGTGAGTGCCTAAATGTTTAAAATCATCTACCTCTTCAAAACCTATATTCTGCGATGTGTAGTCCAGGCAGTATTTCGCATCTGACCATTTTTCCTACCAATTCACATGTATTTTGTTTTAGTTTCTTTAATGTTGAGTCCTTGTTTTTTTGCATCTCATATCAGCAATTCTGTTGTTTTTGAATGTCCTGTTCACTTTCATCTAATATTACTTCATTGGCATATGCTAGTAGTGAGAAGTCTTGGCCGCAGTTAATTCCTTGATATTTTTCTTATACTTCCCTTACTGCCATCTCTTGTACAATATTAAATAGTATTTGTGACAATATGTCGCCTTGTTTTAATTCTGTTGTTTGGAATTCTTCTGATTTTTTTGTGACCTAATTTAACCATGAATCTTGATCCTTCCGTACTCACTCTTATCATTGATATTATTTTTTGAGGAGGCTTCTAACAGCTTTAAGTTTCTCCATATTTCTGCTTTTTGTACGGAGTCATATACCTGTTTAAAGTCTATAAAGATTAAGTGTAGTGGCCTATTAAACTTGTACTTTTCTAATACTTGTTTAAGTAAGAATATATGGTCTATTGTTGATCTGCCCAACATGAAACTACTATGATATTATTAGCGTATGGTTTTAATCAGTTTAGTAGAGTATTTGATAGGATCTTATATGTGGTGTTCATTAAGGATAATCCTCTATAATTATTTACATCCATGGTCCTCTTTTTTTTATTTACAGGGCATATTATCAATAGGTTTAATTCCGATGGAATCCTTTCAGTTTTTCATACTTCTTTTAATAGGTCCCATATTTCCTGCATTAGTTTTTGTCCACTGTTCTTCAGGAGTTCCGCTATGATCAAGTCTTTTTCTGGGGCCTTATCATTTTTATGCATTTTAATGACCACTTCTATTTCTTCTTGACTTGGTATTTTATCTTCTGGTTCTGCAGTTAGGTATGTTATATTCTCTTCGGTTGTGTCTACCAGTTATTCCAATAGCTGTTTCTCTAAATTCTTTTGTAATCTATTTTTTTTCTTCTGTAATCATTAGGGCTAGGATTTTAATGACCCAAAAAACCTAAAAAAAAATGACATTAAAATAACCTAAAAATGACCTAAAAAAATGGCCTTAAAATAACCTAAAAAATGACCTTAAAAAATGCCCAAAAGATAAAAAATGATTTTAAAATATTATAAAAATGCATTATAAATTATAATTTATAATTATTAATTATTATTTATTAATTAATATTTCGTAAGAAAATTATTTAAATTATAATATTATAAAAAAAATTCAAGTTTGAAGTTTGGACTTATCATGCAATGACCAGCTTGAAATTTTCTGAAATAAACAACAAAAAATACTATAAAATAAAAAATATATATGCAATCCCGAAAGTAAAGACACTAACTAAATAGATATTTAACAAAACCATACGTAGGTACACTCCACACCACTGTCATCTAATTTTACGATTAAGATAACTCGTGGTATCAAAGTTTATTGTTGTAATATATAAGTGGTTTTATTATCGATAACGAGTACTAACGCACTATCTCTATAATTGAAATATTTATATAATTATTTCTGTTACAAATTCAAAACTTATTGAGAACATCTAGTGTAAATGAAAATGTATAAAAATATTACCAAGATTTCAAAAAAGTATAAAAATGCCCGTAAAATTGAAAAAATGACCTAAAAATGCTACAAAATGACCCTAAATCCATAAAAGTGCAAAAAATGCAAAAAAAAGCAAAATAAAAACTATATATTTGGACTCGTATATGACCAAATCACATTTTGTGTTTGAAAAGCTATGTCCTGTAAATCCTAAAAAAAAATGCAAAATCCTATACTATCCTAGCCCTAGTAATCATACATTGTTAATATCCTTCATTATCATGTTTGTTCTTGGTTTACATTAAATCAAAGAAGTTCTTTTATACTTTTTAATAAAGAAATTAATAATAATAATAAATCACTTTAATTTTAATAATTTACATGAATTATTTGATTTTAAAATAATAACTATTATAGTTATTACAGACTATACCTAGAATTTATAAAATTATGTAAAAACATCAATATAAAAAAAAACATAAAAAAAAGAACTGGTTAATGTCTTTGAGATGAACTTTTGTCATGCCTTAAGTCTTACAATATATTTGAAACAAACAAAACGTTTTCATATGTAGCAATTATGTATAGATCCATTTATTTGTGTATATTTTTATTGACACTCCATCTTCTCCCATGGTGTGGCTCTTATTCTAACTGTAAATGGTTAATTATTTTGTATTTAATTTGTTATTATAGATATAGGCGAAGGAAGAAAGATGATGAAATTGGACCAGAAGTAATAACTGGTACTTTACCTCAACCAACTGGATCGCAAAGTTTTGATTTGGCAGCTGATGCGTTCCCTCCGTTACCACCTCAAGTTGTGTCTATACCACACCAGTCACCAACTCCACTGCCCCATGACCAGTTGTCACCTCGTAATAACTTTGATCCTAGGTAAAATATTATTAAGCTTTCTTTGGTTGTATTTTGTGATGAATAACTTGACTGTTTAAACTCTGAGTATATTTTGCTTTTATACATTCAATATTTATTCATTTAAAATTAAATTGTATTTATATTTACCTACTATCCATTCTACCTACACTACTACACATTACAACTACTACCTCCATTATAAATTTATATATATATATTTATAGGATTTCTCTAATATCATCAAATATGCCTGTGGTTCTTCCTGAACCTTCGGTGCTTAAGACTGAAGATATAGACCCAACTGTGAGTTCAGAAAATGTGGCTAATGGTCCACAAACAGTCCTACCTGTTGCTGTTCGATCTGTACCTGTCACAGCAATTGTTGATGACTTGTCTAATGTGTCACTGAACTCTATAAATTCTCATACAAAGGTTTTTATTATAATTTAATATCATTTTTTGATTTCTTTTAACTAAAAATTTTATAATTATTATATAAATAGGTTCAGGATATTATAACACCTTCGAATTCTATATTAAGTCCTATAGATAAGACTGTAATGCCAGCAAAATCTGACATACCAACTACTATGCCTAAAGCCAATAGTGCATCTCTTAATTCTACTAAATCAACTGTACCAAATCTTAAGGCTGCATCACCATCACAATGTGCTTGTGTCATACCACAACCACCTGCTACGTTTTCTGCAGATATGGCTAACAATAATCCTGTTATTAATGGAAATGGTTCTCCAAATATTGGTCATAAACTAAGTTATGCTCAAGTAGCACAGCATCACAAAGAAAGAAATGAAAGCCATATTTCCACAGTTATCACATTTGGGCAATCTTCTATTGCAGAAGAAGAAAAGAAAGAAGAACCCATACCAGTGGTAACACCACAATCTAAACAATCAAACATCTCGACAGGTATAAATTAAATAAGCTGCGTATAAAAAATGTAATTAATCTTAACCTACCAACTAATTATATTTATATTTTATTATTTACTTTTTGAGTATTTGATAATAATATTAACAATATAAATGATTGATGCCTTATTAGATGCATTTTAAATAACTTCAAACTTTGTTAAGTTATGGAATTAAATTAGTGAAGTTGAAGTTATTTTATTCATTTATTTGTTAATTAAAGTTGGAAATTCTTAAATTAAGCTTACATTAAAAAAATGTATGATACTATGATATTTTTTAAATGATTATTTTAAAAATGTTTTCATTAGTTCAGTTATTGTATAGTTAAAATAGAAAAAGTAATATTATATAATTTTTTTTTTAAAGATGGTTCCATTACCATTAAATCTGGCAAAGGACACCGAGCTACTAATAATGAGCGGGGAACAACACCTAGAAAAGAAAGATCATCTAAATTCAATCGCACTAAGTCACCCAAATAAAATTTTAATGAGGCCTGAGTACTAGTTATGATTCATTTTTTAAACATCTGGTTAAGTAAGTATTTAAGTTAATTTATAGTAATATCCTCTTTTTTAACCTTCAGATGCTTTTAAAGTAAAATACACCTGTGTTAAGGACTTCAATGATTAAACTCGAAACTTGATATATGTGTCAGAATTCATAGTATTTTGAATAACATTTACTTATTAAATTATTTTACCCTCACATATAAATTATGTATTTATTTTTAGCACAAGCTTATTTATAGTTAATTTTTCAGTATTAAAACCAACCACAATTCACAAGTATGGCAAATAAGTGGATGGAACTGGACAGTATCATCATAAAAGTTATGGCATTGTTTAATGCTTAAATTGTTGGACTTAAAACATAAATAATAGATAAATATATCCCCCTCCCCCGTCCTATTGTCATTATATTCTAATCAAGTTGTCCAAGTTATTGTTTATTGTTAGTTATTTTTATATAAGTTTAATTTCTTTTGATTGTTTCCTTTTATGAAAAAATGCATAAAACAAAACAACTTAAACATAAAATTACCTGTAGTGATATAATCTTATGTGTGTGTGTATATATACATATACATTATATATCTATATATATATATATATATATATATATATATATATATATATATATATTTAATGATTTAAATAACATAACTGTGATAAATATATATACATAAAAATGCATAAGTTTATGTTATATATATAATATTTATCTTGGATTAATTGTAGTCATTATTTTCATTGATATAGTATTATGATTTACATTAATTACAAGTATAATATTTCATTAAATATTTTTCATTAATTTCTCCAATTTACGTTATTACATTTTAATATATTTGTAATATTATGCTTCACCTCAAATATTCAGTTGCATTAATATTTATTTTTTAACAATATTTAATCTTTGTTATTTTATGTTTATAAAAATAAATTCGTTTTGTATTGACTGACTGAAAGAATGACTGGATTTGAACAAAATTAAAAGCTTCTACTGTTCTAACTTATTATTATTCGAGCAAAACTGTTTGCACTAATTTTGCTTTAGTTTTGCAAACCTAGTTATTACAAAAGAAAAGTGAAAAAAAATTATGTTGCTTATCACAGTATTGTTATATTTGTCAACTATCAGATAACTAAAAGATAATTACAAAATGCTTATATTATACATCATCAGTTTATATTTATTTATATTTACTTATAATTTATAAGCAATGTTGTTTTGTTTTGTCTTTTATTTTAATATTGTGCTATGTGAGTAATTTTATAAATTTTTAATTTATACATTATTATTTATATGTTAAAATTACTTTAATTTTGATTGTATTATTTTAGAAAAAAAAAATATGAAAGTAATCCCTTAAAACAACTTGATAAATTTGACATCCGCATCCGTTAATGGACCAATTTTTTTTTCTACATTCTTATTGAATTTTTTTGTTTAAATTTTTAAATTTTTATTGGCATGAAATATCTAAAAAAAAAAATTAATAATAAAAAAGAAAAATTAGAACTGAAAATATTCTAGTTGCATAATATAATAGAATCTTTTATTAATGATACAACTATGTTTTTAAATTAGCTTATTTAAAACTAAGATGATGTAACCATTAAATTTTCCTTATGAAAGAAAATATTCATTTTTAATTTTTGTACTACTTAAATTTTGTTTCTGATTTAAATATTTTTAAATTCAAATAATTAAAAAAGAAAAAAAATATAAATATTAAAACAAAAAAATTAAAAAAAAAAAAATGTGAAGTTAACAACTGTAGGTTAGTGTTTTTTTTTTTTTTGTTTTTTTTTAAATTTTTACAGTGGCCATAATGGCATTAGGCCAATGATTCATTGAATAACTTAACTGTATTTAATTATATATAATAGTTTTCTTAAATATGATGTAGATAAATAAAATTTGTTGGTATATAGACTAGAGTTGTCACAGGTTGGGTTTGTTGTTTTTCTGTCAATTTTTTTTAGCGTTAATTTCAAACCATTTTTGTTTTCTAAAATGTGTCTTGGGCGTTATTATTTGTTAAAATGTGCAAGATCAACCAAAAATAGTTTTAAATATATGTATTAAAAACTGACCAGATTAACAAAATTACATAGTTGGTTTGCTCAATTTTCTCAAGGACCGTCCTAATTGACATAAATTTGTGCTCTAATTTATTTTATTGAGTATTAATCTGATAATGATTATCAAAAAATAAAGTTCATGTTCCTGCATTTCTTTCAAAGTCAAATATTTATTAAGTCCATACCTACTTTATTTGCTTTTCCTTGTTGTAATTAAATTGTTGGAATATTTATTGAGTCACAAATTTTTGTTTTGGTCAAATGTTCAAAAAATGTATTGAATGTTTTTTTGTTTAATTAATAAATTTGAGAAAAATCCCTTCAAATCAAAAAATGTATAATGTACTTCTGTTTGTTACCATACTTAAATAAATAGTTTATAACTTGCATACTAACATAAATGAAAAAATAAAAGACAAAATCATATGGTGTAAATATATATTTATACTCTTAATTAATGTCAGCTAGATATTTCTTTTTATTTTCATTGTTTGATTACATTAAAATAAAATATATTTTACTATTATTAATTTATTATTATTTTATATTATTATTTTGTTTTTTGTTACATAATGGTTAATACATTTCCCAAATGTATTGTAATGGCCATATATGTGTTATGTTTGTTGTTAATTGTTTTAAAAATAGAGTAGGTATATGGCTTAAGAAACTATCACGTAATAAAATGTGAAAAAATAGCTCATGGAAGTCCATTAGGTATTGTTTGTTTTATTTTATATTATTTTTTTTTTGTTTTTAGTTATTTAATAATTAAATTATTTTGGGTTATTTTGTGTTATTTGTAATCTTCAATTTGAATGCTTCTACGTTGGATATTTTTAAATTTTCTTTCAAGAACATACAAAATGTATATTAGTAGTTGGAAGGATACTGGGATGACATTTTTTCTTTTGACAAAATGTTTATTTTTTTATTAATCGTGTATATAATTGTTATTTTTTTTTAACTACCTAAATAGCTAAATTAACAATTATTAATTAAGTGGAATTAGGAATTAATTTCCCTTAGTGCTAGTCATGGAAGGCTAATATTGATATATATATATATATATACATATATTTATACATTATTATCTATACAATGTGTGTTAGCTTATGGATTAATTTCTTAGCAGAATTTCCAATCATTAATTATTTGATACTATTTATAATATCACCAAATAAGTGTGCAAAATATTTGATTAAATTGTATTGGATATAATTTCTAATTAACTTTTTGAACATTAACTTTAAACTTAATAATATACCTAAAATGTATACATAAATGTACATACCATGTTTTGTTTAATGTAATTATTTCTTGTAAAAATTTTATTTCTTAGTATGTTTAAATAACCTTGATATTTAAATGGATTTCTTTAAATGGTAGTATGACTTGATAATTAATACATTTGAGTGATGTCTTGGTTATAATTAATAATTGTTAGAAATGTATTATAAGCGCACAGTGCTGTTTGTCAAAACACATCTATTTCATAGCATTTTTATAAGTTATCTATGATTTGCTTGATTGGAAAACTTGGAAATTATTTGTAACTCAATGGATCAATAAATTAATTTTGGCCATGTTAACACAATTTGTATATGAAGATGTATGTATTAATATATATATATAGCCCTTCTCAATTTAAAGAAACTGAAAAAAATACAAATAAAAATAAAATAATTTGTTTAGAATATTTTTATTTAACAGCTGGATATAATATAAAATATAGTTATTCTCTTTTTTTTTTTCGTTGATTTATTTTTCTAGGTGTCAAATGTATATTCTTTTATAGTCATTGAATTAATTTGCAAAAGATAAAGAATGTCGAAGCTCAATAGTATTAAATTATTTTTCTTTTAATTGCCCTAATGACGGGTTGTTTTGAAATCTTTTAGTTCCATTATTTGTTGTAAATCTTTAGTTTTGTAATTTAAGTCAAATTTACTAATATATATTCATTTTATGTATAAATAATTTTAAATGTATACTTTGTTATCATAGTATGATAAATAAAAATATGAATTTTTCCAAGGTAGACGTTGACTACTCTTCTCTTATAATAAAGCCACTGTGCATACTATTATATAAAATCTAGTATTTTTACTACATACAATTGTTTTCGCTAAAAAAATCATTTTTTTTTTCTTTAGTGTCTTTACTATTAATGACTTGACATTACCTATTTAGTATTTACGTAGGCCTTCCAGGTTATTATATTAATAGTTAACTGCAGCCAACCCTTTAGTATTCCATAATGTAAGGTATAATTATTTTTCATGATTTTAATATAACTTTTCCTTACCCAATTACTACCAACCTATACTGTTGTGCCTAATTCCACTGTTTTTGTTACATTATGTAATAAACTTTTAAAAACTGTGTTTATTGAACATATATATTATTAATAAATTGTTACATGTGAATTCAAACGGTAACACGATATACGGTTATTATAATAATTATAATTTCAAATCGCATTAACGTTTGAAACCAGTTGACTGATCCATTTATTCTGTTTTAATCGAAAACTATTTTAACTTATTTATATTTATATTTTTTAAAAATTCGTAAAACTATTATTATACTGATAATTATAATATGAATATTTAAAAAGAATAATCGTGGTTATGTAATTGTTAAGGTGTAAATAATTAATGTTCTTTCAAACTGGATTTCATGACCAACTAGAGAATATTAAAAGTGATAATTAAAGCTTGATTTAGTTGTTTTTTCCTCTCAATTCGGCGTGTAATTCATGCCGATGGATGACGTACGAATTTATGTTTTTATGTTCATGGAGTCTTGTTTGATTTGGAATTTTTGTGATATTTGATTATTAATCTTATAAATACATACATTATATATTATATATAAAGAAAACCGATAGCAGACATTGTTTTATTGTATTTTATCATAGAAATGTAACAATTATATGGTATTTATACAATAATGTGTTTCAATTTTTTCATTCCTACAAATATTTTATGTACTAAAATTTAGCGTTTGTTTTAAAATAGCGTTTGATTTTTTAATCCAATACTAATAAAACATTTGAAGATATAAAAATTATTTAACAGCTATAACTGTAAATCATTGTTTTAGGGTATTTCAATACTTAACTACAATATTGTCTTAACTATGTTTGAACTGATGAAGATTTATTGCGTAAAAATGTATAGTTTATCCTAACCTAACACATATAATGGATATTTGTTTCTCTAGGACTTAACGGAACAAACAAGCCAGTGTTTACTAGTTTTGGGTCCTGAAAACCCATATTTAGTCTAGTTGAGTCCCAGTGTTCTTTGGGTGGTACACTAGTTATATCTCACGATTTTACAAGTACTATTCTAGTGGGGTCCATATAAAAACAAACATTCCCTTCTCATTTGTACAGACTTAAAACTGTCAGTTATCTATTAATTAGTACACGGGTATGATTTTTTTTTTTAATATCTTATATACGGTATATAATCATTAATTGAAAATTAGAATACTTGTATATGATAAATTAATAAATGATTAAAAAATTTACATAATTGATAAAAATTCAAATGTTAGAACTTTTACAAATTCCAATCTTAATTTTTTTAACATTATCAATTGTGTATCAATAATGTAAGTTACAGGTTTTATTGTCCTAGTGGTCGAATCGAATTCATATGTTATCGTTTTTAAAATCGGAAGCAATTAGTTGTTTATCTTTATCATAAATATTGTTTGAAACCTAACTCGGATACACCCAAACAAGCACTGGTATGGTTTGTTGAATGCATGTTTGCAAATATTTCGTTTTCAACATGCCATATTAACATAGGCATAACTAAATTATTTTCAGTGTATACACAAAGACTTATGGCTTTACTCCTTCACATTCCCTTGCCGTGTTTTATTTAAACCAGGAATGTCCAACCTTTTTTCCTCGGTGGGCCACTTTGGTAAACAATTATCTTAGAGCGGGCCACCAAATATAAAAGTACGAATAATATCAATATTAATCTAATAATGTTATTTTATTACTCATAGTGGATATACAATGAACATTTAGTACATGTACTATATTTAAAAAAAATCTTTTATTTGATCAATACGCTCTTTCAAGTACACGGCTTATATCGTGAAATTTTTATTTGAAAATTATCGGAAATCAAATTATTACATTTAAAAAAAAAAGTATCTTGTAGTTATTTTTAAAATGTGTTTTATATTATGTTTCATTTTAAAAAAGTTGTAACGGGCCACGTTGATTACTTTCGAGGGCTACATGTGGCCCGTGGGCCGCGTGTTGGACACCACTGATTTAAACTCTAGATATAATCCCGGATTTAATAATGCCTGAAAATAAACACAATACTTTATCTGTCTAAATTTTTCATGATCGTATAAACAAGAAAATGTATTATTAGGAAAGTTAAATTGACTAGTTATTTCCCTTTTGAAAGCATCTATTATTTTAATTCGAAAGACGCGCTTTGCATTTATAATTTCTTATTTTGGTTTACTGAAAAAAAAAATTTAAATTGCTGTAGACTGATTAAGAAACGTTAAATATTCTCTACGCTAAGTGACGTGCTAATTGGAGGTACAGTCTATTAGAACATGAGAAACTTGCCAAAACAAATCGGTCATCAATGTAATGATATAAACAAATGGTGATAAATGGACGCCATTTTGATCGAAGCGTGCGCACGTTATCACTCGACACGCAATCTTACTGATATGGACTAAAACCGTGTCAGTCTGTTATAGTGCATTGTGCGTTGCAATTTTGTGTAGTATCTGCATTGTATGCCGTTTTATTTCTGTTACAACTGCAGTCGCATCAAAGATAGTGCGCAGGGTTATAGTTAAAATAGCTCGACTACACAATTATTTTGTTTGAAATTTCGTCTATCTTCTTCGTTTTTAAAAAAAAAATATCGAACCATATTCGACGCGTATTTGTAAAAATTTGTTTAGTGGCATTCCAAAGCCATTTGACACCAGTCGCCAATGACACAGATCACTGGGTAAGTACCTATTTAATTTCTATGTCACGTTCTATTTTCGTTACGTCGGTACTTTTTGTTCCTCCCACCATGGATATACCGCTGTTCGCTAGTGCCTGGTACTCAGGTGCGCGCGACACGACTACGATGATCGACCGATGTGTAGATCACGAAAATAAACGAAGTGAAATCGTATTGGAATACGCTTTATTACATATTAGTGTGTATTACGATGTGTTTAGTATCGCTGTACACAACATAGACTGTCGTGAAATGCCCACGCTCACGTAATTATCGGATCGCGCATTTAGAATGTGAACGCGTGGCAGTTATCTCGGTTTCCAGAACGACATTTTCGATCCGATCATTGGTTTTCGGGACGAGATTTCACGGCATTATAAGCTAATTCATCAATCCTCGTTGCCGGTACGCTTTTTTTTGTTGGTATATTATTTTTTATTCATTCGGCTGATCTATTGCATTGTACAACAGTTGGTTCGACAGTTTCCAAAGACAAGAAGTTCGTCTCACCATGGTTGAATGTGATTCTACATTTTTTCAACATCATTTTGAATACATTAAATTCGTGTGTTTCAACCTTATTAATTTATTGCAGTGCCTATCTGTTTACATTTTGTATAAAAAAATTTCCTGTATTTCAAATACAAGTAATATATATATACCTAGTATATCTGTCTCATCATCAATTATTTTTTCCTACTGGTTAAAAACAATCCTTAAATTTGCAAATTATTTGTTTACACCACTACACTCTTGGTTTCTTAGGTTATAAATGTTTAAGTACTTTGTTTCTACATTTTTTTCAAGATAATAAAAAATTGTTAACTAATTAATTAACTATTCAATTTTAGAGTAAATAATACATCTGTCATGGGGCGTCGTTTATCTGGACCTTCCGCCAGAACTCGTGATGCACAACCACTGCCATTGTCAACGCAACATAATTCATCATTGACAAATGATCGAAATAATAGTGTGTCTCAACACGATGAGCTTATTCATTTTGTTAGTGGTTGTAAGTATTTTAAATAATATTTAGTACAAGACTATTATTAATTTTGAAAAATTGAATATTGTTTGTTGCACAATACCTATATAAATAAAATAACATTTTAAGTAAACTCAAATTTTTGCTAGCAACTAAATCATTTTTTAGGATATTTTGATGTAATATTGATTTAATACAATCTAAAAGTAATAGAAAGAATTGCAAAGGTTTTATTTTGATATAATGATGACAACATATTTATGTTTTAAATTATTATTTTTTCTATAAGTCGACCTTTCTACCTTTAGATGTAAACAAAACAATTTTATTCAATTATCATAATGTAGGTAATAGTCACTATAAAATAAATTGCTTTGTTTTTAATATCATAGTGTTTAAAATAATGTGATGATAGTATAACTAATAAAATTTAAAATTTAAAAAGTATTATATCATTTATATTTTATATAAATTTAATTGAAAAAATGTTCAAAAGATGTATATTTTATTAATATGAATATTAAAATTAATTCTAACTATGATTAATGATTTTAATATGATTTATTAATTAAAGTTTAGACTTCTTAAAAAATAAGTGAATTTTAGTATTTATTTATACCTACACTTTTTTCTTTTTATTATTTTTAAACTTAAATTTTTCTTGTATAATAACATAAATACAATTTTACATCATTCTCCAATTTAAATATTTTTTTGTTTTTGAAAATTATAAACTGAAATTGAAGGTTATCTGTTCTAAATCATAAGTTGATATTTTTTTAATACTATGTAAAATAAATAATACAATTTTAACAAAAAATATTAAATATCTTATATTTTTATGAATTAAAGGGTATAAAAAATTACATTATCTTAATTTGTGTATTAATTTTTCAAGAAATGACATATTTTTTTTCCTTTTAATTTTTAATGATTACATTAAATAACATTTTTTAACCACCATTATACCACATAATGTAATATTTAAAGTTGTCATGAATTATAATAAAATAATTTGTAAAACAATGAAATATTTAATATTTTTTATGTTATATGGTATTTCAGAACAATTGATTTACATTATCAATATTTATTACTAATTTATTTTTATTAATGTTTTAGCATGGAATGTAATAATTCAAGAATATGAAAATGGATTACAGGGAAATAATGGTATGTATATTATTTTCATAATTATTAAATGAAAGAAAGTAGATATATATTTACATTTATATGTATACGTATGGATTATGTTAACATTTGGCTAATGTCGACAGTATTCATGCACATTGGCTAATATGTAATATTTTGTGTATACACATGAAGTATCAAATAAACCCAAATAAATAAATGGTGAAAATATTAAACAATAATTTTTGTTAGCATTCTGTATACTATAGTATCACAATAATAATCTTATCCTAACTTATAATTTATCTAATCAATAAAGTGAAACATAAATAGGTCTAGTATTCTAGGTAGGTATAGTATCTTAATTATACAATGTTTTTTTAATAACTTTATATGTTATACAAGTATAATACATGATGCTAATCTGTAGTTAGTCCGTTTTCAAATGTGATACTTGTGAGTACAATATTGTATTTTAATTTTGTTGTTTAATTAAAATGGAACCAAAACCAGATTATTATTATTTATTAAAAAAAATGTTTTCTGAAAAACAATAAGATTATCATCAAGATATACAAAGATATATATATTTATATGGTTACCATATGTCCTAATTTTACTGGGACACTACCGGTTTTTAACCAAGTGTCTCGGTGTCCTGAGAAACTGTTTTGGGACAGCGATTTGTCCCGGTTTCAAAATTTTACTCGATAAAATATCAAGAAAATTGAAAACAAAAGAAAGGATTGGTTTCTCACAGTAGAAAGAGTTACTACAAAGTGTAATTCTCTCCATCATTTTTCTTATTAAGCCATTAATACTTTATATCAAATTAACTTTCTTTGTTCTGTTTCTGTGTATTGTTGTTGTCCACCATCTCCTCTTATTGGGTTGTTTAATTTTTTTGAGTGGCTTAAATGTAAAAATTTATAGTAACTGTATGTACTCAATGCAGCCGCGGCTGTTATTTTAACCACGTCCACTTTGTACAACTGCTAGACACAACTTAGTGAGTCATGGGACTATACAAAAGTGTAGAGTATGCATTCGTGCGCTGCTTCGTCTCACGTTAATTTGATAAGAGTCTTGATGAAGCGACCTCGCGAGAGTGTAACTAGCTTTAAGTATATTTACTTATTTTTATTTACTGATAATAAGCGACTTAAAAATCCACATTATTCTTACGAAGTATTGCCATCATGGAATTTCAAACATTTGAGTTAAAAGTACTAATACCTTGTAGAACGTTTGGAAAATTACAAATTATTAACAAAACATTTTTTTTCTAGCATATTTTAATTGTATTTTGAACAATTAATTTTTTTTTAAGGTACATAAGGTAGGATAACTACGTTTAAAATTAATCATCCATTCATTTCGAGCAGGGATTGAACCCCCAAAACCCCTCCCTACATCCGCCATTGGCCAAAATGCATGGATTATATCAATATTAGCCAAATTTTAACATTACCCATAACATATATATTTATAATTTTACTGAAATAAAATAGTTTCTTTTAAAATATTAATTTTTTGGTTATAATGATCTGTATTGTTTAAAAGTTATAACTGTTTGGTAATATAATTGTTTAAAATATTTATAATTTTTCATTCAATTATTTTAATAAAATTTTATTATTTAAAATTATTTGTTTTTAATTTAATTAAAGCTTTATAGTATTATAGTTTTATAATTTGTGTCAAATATTTTTTGTTAAAAAAGGGTCCTGCCCGTATATCTGTAATAAATAAATAAATATTGAATGTTCAAAATTATTTTAAATACCAATAGTTACTCATTATAAATTATTACAATGATATTTTTATTTATCTTAAATAATATATAATTTGTAATCAGCATTTAATTTTTTAGGTCGATTTCATATCCAGTTTTATGAAGAAAAAGGTGGGCATACTGACAAATTAAAAGGTATAAATATTGTTTTAATTTCTATATTATTTATAATAAAGTTTAATTTAATATAAAATCAATTTTAAATTTTTGTTTTATTTATACAAATTAAGCTTTATATGAGTTGATTTTTGTCTTAGCGCATAAGCAAAAAGAATTGAGTATATTTGTAATTTAATTCATGCTTTAAAATATTCAATTGATTTATTTTTTTGTTCTTAACTATTTAAATAGTTTTTAGTATTTAGTAAATGTTTGAATTTTTATGTTTCAGGATTTAAGCCTTTTGATTTAGAAGCTTGGTGGGGTAAACAAACTTTTCAACGATACCAACAACGTTCCTAACAATATTATACTTTATGTTAATGAAATGTATTTTCCAATTCAATATTTTTTTTCCAATTATTTAATATTCAAAATATATATGTTGTATTACTACGATATATTGATACTAATAATTAAGTTAAACTTTGTTATCTACCATCAATTATTAAATGTCTGCCTCATAAAGGTATGTCCAAATAATATAAGTATGATATAATAGTTTTGATAACTATAATTTGGGTATATGATTGGCAAAATAATAATAATGATAATAAACAAGTATTATTTAATTTAATTTGCTCTTTAAAAGTTAATTCATTATGTATATACTTTAATTCTAGGAGCAGGGATTTAATATGATTATTCCCATGTATTATTTGACATTCCAAAAAATTGGATATCGTAGAGTAGCTTGTATATTCGTTATTATTTATTTTATTTTAAATATAAATTATGTTTATTATTTATATGCAATCTATATAATTTAACCTATTGCCTGTGTCAATAGAAAAAAACTAATAATTTAGTGATATTATTTTTATTATTTTCCAAAGATAAATAGTTTATGTTTCATTGAAAATAACTTTATACTATTGCAATTTTTTTTTTGAAAACTAATATTTATTGAATAATCAATTAAATGTACCTGTAATAATATATTTTATATGTAATTTAGTTTTAAAATAGAAAGTTAAACCTTTCTTCTTATATTGTATTTAGATTTATCACTTCATTCTTTTTTAAAATATATTATTTTCTATTGATATTGCTTTTGTCTTTTTAAAACATGAGTTGTTTTTTACCTTGCTCCTTTTTTTTTATTTATAATTATTTTTTAGCTATAAATAAAATGTTATTAAACAAATAACTTTGTGTATTAATTGTTCATTTTATGTAAATTAAATTTATTACTAACAACACATAATCAACAATTAATTTGATTTAGTATTTGGTGATTACATTTGGTCTAAGATTTAATGATATTTTCGGTAATAAATTATTGAAATTAATCCAGTATTTATTTTTATTTTCCTCTTTTGATTTTAGTAATGTAAATTTGTAAAATGAAAACTGATGTTAAAATTAATAGTAATGGTTTTAGTATCTTGTAGAGATAATGTCCAATCAATTAATATTTCACTCTAAATATCATAAATATATCTGATTACTATTTTTTATTAAATAATTACATAATAATAGTTTTTATTTCTAATTAATATTTGTCTGTTGAGACCAATTTTGGTTTCTACATTTTACATTTCAGTAACAGTTTGGCTGTTATCAATTTCTATTATTAAATGTATGACATTATTGACAAATTATGTACTTTACAATGGACATAATTACATTGTCAAATGATATTACCTTAGGGCTTTAAGTATTGGTAGTTAGAACAGCAGTGGGTGTTGAGTGCAGTGTTGAAGCATTATAGGACACAATCAGGGCCTGCATTGGGTAGGATACAATACTCTCACCTATGAATAACCTATTTATTTAGTTGGCAATCATCAACTAATTAAGTAATATGTATTAGTTTTGTAGAATTATGTTTTAGAAAGTAGTGGCTAATTTTTATATTTATAACCCATCATCAATAGACATCACTAGACCTGATTACAATGAAACAACGTCTATCCACTTAAACTATGGAAAAATAAGATGGTGTTGTTATACTTCAATATATAAATTAAATATGAGTATATATCTCTTTTTTTTTTTGTTACACCATAGTACAGTAGTTCTTAAATTTTTTTAGGTCACATTCTCAAAACGATAAAATAGTAATCTCGATATGATTTTAAAAGTAATCAAACTATCATATTGACTATATTACAATAATATCAATAAATCATGTACTTCAGGCTTAAAATAATTTGACAATTTTATTTCATTACATTTTTATAAAACCGTTTAAAAAGTATTAAAGAAGTGAAATTATGTGAAAAAATTTAGATAATAGTTAAAACTGTTTTTATAAATGAGTAAAATTAACAAAATTGCAACAAAATTGAAAACATGTCCAAAATTGCGAAAAATTACGTTTTAGATTTTTATTCGTACTTACACGATACGCATTTAAAACTTACTTAGCAATAAATTGGAGCAGTTGAAAAAAATTTGAGAATGCAACAACATCCGTGCCCTTAATAAAAAATTAATAATGAATAATTAATAATAATTAATTTATAGTTGAGTTTAAAGCTAAATGTATATTTTAATTAAAAATAATACGTAAAATAAAGAAAAAATCTACATGATTCATAATAATGAATATAATAAATTTGATAATGTTAAAGCTCTAGAGAAGAAAAAAGTGGAACTTTAATTATTTTTATAAAACGGAACATGAAACAAGTTTGATTTCCTAAAAAAGTGATTAATTAAATACAATTTCATCATAGACAGCAATTTTGAAGAAAATTTTAACCGTTCAATAAATCATAAATAAACATGATATCTGCAACTTTCCTCTTACCTCATAAGATATATACCAGGTCTTATTTGTACTGCCAGTATGACCCAAATAAGGTACTAGGAAAATCAAAATGCTAAATAAATTAAGGTGCGTTACCCCAGCACCCGCACTTTCGAAATCATGAATTGTAATCAAGAAGTATTATGTACTTTTTTAATAAAAATAAGAATTAACAGAATATATTAGGTAAGTACCTACTCAAATATCAAGTTTTAAAATTACGTAAATTATATTAAGTAGGTGCATTATTTTAACAATAATTAAATTAATCATTGATATATTTATATATTATTGATAATATTATATTACATTTTTACATTTGTTGACGAATGATTTATTTTCTGATAAGAATAACAAAAAAAAATCGAAGAGTATCTACATTACATGCAGATACATCGGTACATGTATATGTCTTGTTTCTACTGAATACAGTTGACATAAGAATGTCAACGTCGATTAGGTATTAGATGCGAGGATTAAGCTGTAGGTAACTTTTTTAACACGTGTAAAAAATAAACAAGGTTCAAAGATCGCATGTTAAATATTTTTTTGAATATACATTTTATTTTAATTTAAATTACAGAATCCTCATTTATAACACTTTTAGAGACATCGCACACTACAGACTTTATATCGGCCGATAGTTTAGTCGGGTTCTTAATCAGTACAAAGTTATGTGCAAGAGCGCACATTATAACGATTTGGTATCAGCCGATTAATAAGTTTGATGGGCTGCACGATTGTCTTCAAACTAAACAGTCGGCGAACTATCGGCCGACTGCTTAATCAGTATGGCGATAATTCCACGCGCGCACACTGCCGATTTTTAGTCTGCCGACTCGGCCGATTCACCAGAGCTTCGGAGCGGGAAGGTATAATAAAAGTATACTAAAAAGCGACTGCTATCGTCAGCAGAATTCAGCATAACTAAAAAATCTTTCCAGAGCAGTCGGCCGACTATTGACTAGTTTGCGTACCACCACCAACCAAACTGTTTAGTTTGCCCAGTGTGCGCGATAGCAGCCCAACCCGACTAAATTATCGGCCGATATAAAGTCTGTAGTCTGCGATTTCTCTTAGTGATTAATAATAAAGAATGGTGTTGAACACGCGTTTCAAGCTGCTCGATGTGTCCATAAAATACTTAAAAAATATATATATATAAATATAAACAATATAAATATGTTTACGAAGAGTAATTAGCTAACTAAAATTACAAATACCGATAATTCCCACCAACTGACATCGATGAACAAATTATTAACCAATATCAGTTATATTTATATAATTTATAATGAGTTATTTTTATCGTCAATATAATTATTATTCAACTAGCTATACCTAATGTTACTATTTTACTAATTTTTCTCAAAACTACTCCATTGTTGCTTACTGCCTTTTGGCTTAGGAGGGCAGTATACATATCAATAAACATCGTTTTATATTTGTCATGCCGTAGGTATACCGTAAAAGTTTTTATTATTTTAACATTGTCTGATCAATTTCTTGTCATAATCACAGTACGAGTTGTAATTTAATAGTTGTAATTTAATTCTTAATGTTAAGAATAACAATATAATATTGCATTTCTAAAAATAGTCTAATACAGGGGCGTATTGAGACTTACTTCTAGGGGGGGGGGTGACGACTTAAATTTTTTCTTTAATTTTAGCTCAAAATTTACAAGTAAAATTTTTGGTAATATTTATATCTGGTGAATCCTTAATATTTGTGGTTTTTTTTTTTTAATCTAATGCCGGATCCACTTAGAATGGTCTTTTGTGTAGTTCTTTTTTAACACCTATCTGTGTTTTGAAAGTTTCGCTGTATTTTATATAATATTTCACTTAGTATGGACTGAGTCTTCAATCAAAATAATATATATTATTTATCGTTATAGGGTATATAAATGTTATAAGCAATTGAGTGTTTAACGCTATAAATAATTTAAACGTTATTCAATTTAAGCGTTTAAACGTTCAAAAATTTTTCGTTTATCGTTATTAACAATTAAAATGTTATGAAAAATTTAGTGTTTTGCGTTATTTAAATTAGTGTAAAATTTGAAATGTTTTCAAATGTAGTAATACTATAAAATAAATCATAATTTTTGTTTCTTAATAAAATACTCATTACTTATATAAAAATTGTCTTGGTCTAAAAATTCTCCGGGGGGGGGAGCGATTGTCCCTATCACCCCCCCCCTAAAATACGCCACTGGTCTAATACAATTTGATTTTACGTTGTACAATAATAAATACTATTTATAATCAATAAACAATGATACTAAGTAGTTGGTACGTCGTACGTGGGCATTATGCTACATTGCTACTCTTAACATTGTCGACTAATTCGTCTATTCATGATGTCGCACTTCTAAGGTTTACTACAACAAAATGTATCGAATATTTTGACTCATAGATTCATTTTATTTTAGTAATTTACTATAATTTTGTCTATAATAAACTATATTTGGTTTTAATATGAACTTGAATGTACCTATCACCTAATGTCTTAATGTATTTATGTTTTTCAAAATTGTGATCATTTAAATAAGTTACATTTATGTCGTGTATTAGGTATAATTTCCTTGATTTTTTTTTTTGTTTTATATTAAAATATAATTAAAACTTTTGTGTATTTCTCTAATAAGTGATGGCAAACGATAATAGAGGAAGAAAACTAAATAATTTAAATGAAAATATTTATGATGAAATTTTAAATTTGAAAGATCAAATTATTTTGGATGTCTATAATAAGTATAAAGTAATAATTGATCTGGGTGCTGGTGTAACGTTACCGAAGCATCCGTAAGATAAAATTGAATGTCGGCGAGGTTTGGGAGTTGTACAATATTTAATTTTGGTTGTACAAAATTGTACAAAATAAAGTACATAATACTGCTTGATTACAATTCATGATTTCGAAACTATGGGTGTTGGGGTAACGCACCTGGTTAATACGTCCATATTGATACATCGTTCGTCGCAACAGATATTTTATAATTATTATAATTATTTTTTTACTATATTCTGAAAGCGGGACATTTTAGTGACCCCAAAATTTTCCTGGGGACAACGGGACGTATGGCCACCTTAGTAATGTACTGAATCTTCTTGATCCATTATATTATCAATGGAAATGTAGTTTACACTATCTCTTGGCAGTTTACTCTGTATTATGTTATTCATTTCGTCAACATTACTATTTCTAACCGTCAGTATTGTTTTTTGACACATCCACTGATAGTCATTTTTTTTCTACTAAGACTTCATCTGGATAGACTTTAGAGATTAGGTCTTCAATGCTGGTAACTTTTTCACCTAAATCATGATAAATTTCAATTTTACATTTAAATTTTACCAAAGATTTGAAAAATTCTAGGCTAACTAAAAAATAATTATAAAAGTAATAAGTTAAAAGAAGATAAAAAAATGTGAAAATAGTTGATCATGGTTCGAATTCAAAACACTCTGAGCTAAAATAATATTAAAGTGCCACGGCGTTATAGAAATTTCAGTATACGGTAGTCATTTTACGGTCTTTTAAATGCAAAATCATAAATTTCTTACAATTTTTAAAATTCCGTTTTTACTTGCGGAGTTTCCAAAAATGTTATAGCTTTAGCTTTCCTCAATAAATGGGCTATCCAATACAAAAATAATTTTTAAATTTGAACCAGCAGTTTCTGAGATTAGCGCAATCAACCAAAACAAATCTTTAACTGTATAATATTAGTACCTATAGATTTTCTCATCATTTTAGATTACTGTAATGAAATGTAATAAACACTTCACGATTTATCTCATTTTAATTTTACTGTTATAATAGTCTATAGATAAGTAGGTACTATCTTTATGCTAGTTTCAATTAAAGTGGCTCTACTGATAGGCAGCTCATTATAATAGTGATATTATTTAATTAAACTTAAAGCTAATGCGAAGAAAATATATTGAAGAAAATTTTAGTTAATAATCTTAGCATCAATAAACGCTTTATTTATTTTATTTTTTGTATTTAAGACATCTAACAAGCTGCGTACCTTGTAACGGTTATATTACCGTTAAATCTTATTTATCAATAATTTTGCTATTGTAGTTCACATTAAATATTCCTATATGTACAGAAAATAAAAGGCTTTTTAATGTGATTGTATTAGTATACTTATCTAAAATAGATAATATCTATTTTATTTATTTTTTTTTTGTATCCTATCTTAATAATCCTTCACATTTTATTTACATATCTTCTGTATTTGTGGTGGTTCTTCAAAGGAACTTGTTTATTTTATTTTTGGATTCTAAAATAATTAGCCATTTTATTATTACATATTATGACTTTGTTTTGCAGTAGTAAAATAATGGGCTTGAAAGTTGATAAATCCAATTATCAAATGCTATTTAAACTATAGCTAATTGCACTAAGTGTAATTTTTTTATTTTTATTTATTTATACGGAAAAATGTCCAATTCATAATATATTTGTATAACTAACAATAATAAATAATAATAATAATATTTTGATAAATATATCATAATTTACCACCTATTTATCCGGTAATCAGAATAATTAAGAGTAATTTACTTACAGTAAACTATTTTAGATAACTATAGACAACTAACCAAAAATATTTAATTTTTTAACATAAAATCAAGATTTTCTATTTTTGGAACACTGAACCATATTTTCCATTGGAATTTTATAAAAACTAAAACTATCTAATCCTATATTTTATTGCAATATTCTGTAAGTTATAACGCTTAAAGACAACTACAGAGTGTTTCAATTCATAACTGTAATTAGATATTTTAATAAGTCAGTGATTTGAGGATAAGTTATTTTTTTGAGTGCTATAAGGAAATCTTTCTGTCTTGATAAACGACAATTTAACTTCCTTCTTAAATTTTAACATTTAATTTTTTTTTCAATTATTTTAGCATATTTCTACAGTATCATCAAGAACAAGAAAATACATCATATTGTAAGTAATTCCTATTAAATTGAATTTATTCTATATGATAATAGTTTTATAATAATAATTATAATAAAATGACTAAAGATCTCAACAAAGCTTTTAAAACAATTTATAGTATACAGTTTCTTCGAATTTTATATTCAATTTGCGGGTATACCGTATAGAATTATATATAATTCTTAACAGAGAAATATTTGAAATAATTTAATCAATTTTTATGCGTATATTTTTCCATTTAAATAAAATATTTTGGTTTTCTTTATTTATTTATACACAATATATTAATATTATGAACATTATCAAAAGTACTTGTTAATTTAAATAATGTCTACAGGTACCTTATATATAAGTTATTTATTAAAATTCTAATCAAAATTTATAGTTTATAATAGCAAAATTAATTGTTCTTTTATGTTATAGAATAATACAATACTGTGAAATACCTGGTACAACTATTAATATGCCACGTAGTAAATATTTTTTAGCTTGTCACAGTTGAATATAATCTGAAGAGTTTAATAAAAAAAAAAATTAATAAAAAAATTAAAATAATCAGCATGCAATCAGAGAATAATATGAATAATATCATAATGCTGATAAAATTAGCTAACTGTACGTTAACCTTTGAGATGCATCTAAAAATAAAAATTTGGGGCGCAAATTTTGAGTTTGAGAGTGCTAATTGTTGTCGATGAAGTAATTGTCACTTTATGGTACCTGTATACTGAAAATTCTATTATTTTGCTTGGCGCTAAAAACAAACCGTTTATGAACACGGTATGCCATCTGACCGCGATTCCTGGGACTCTATAAAAAACACGTCAACGGAAAAAAAAACCGATGCCGCTACAAATTTCTGACCGTGATTTACTCTCTATTTGGCGATGGGTCTGAGTTTATTTTTATAATTGCTTGGTTCACAGCAGTGATTTTTTACTCACCTTATCTTGCAGTTAGATTCCCGTACAAATTATGTTTAATTTGCAACAAAATATGCGGCCAAAGGTAAGAAATTATAGTATTTCATACTGCTACAATCATATTAAATACCTTATGTTAGTATGTCTAAGATAAGTTACACACAATGATGTTTTTTCATAACAGGTTTGTAGTATCTTATTTTTACGTTTTTATGTGCATAATTGATTTAAAGTGTAAAAATATGAGTTATTACCTATGCGGGTACAACTAATATGTTACCCGATTTAGAATGTTTTCCATTCGTTTTCGACATGAATGCAATATGCAGGAAGTGTATTCAGCTGTGTGACAAGAATTTATTTGTATATATAGTGAGGCTTGTAAAAATTGGCAATTATTTTTAAATTTATAATAACAACATATGTCTGTATATATAATGTCATGTGCTCCCAACACACCCAAAGTATCAAATGCTATATAGTATGTTTTTATGTATGTAATAGTTTTTTATTTAATCATTGCTGTATTATATTAGATATTAGCTTATGGGAAGAATTTGTAAATCGTGAATTTTACCTAAATAAGTTTTCTACAGAAAGTCGAGTATGGAGGTTATTATTTTCTGGGAAAAAAGTTAGGCTCGAATAATCAAATGATAAAGGCGACTATGATATAATTTTTTAATTTTGAATAATCTAAAATGTATTTTTAACTAATTATAATTTACTTAAAGAAAATAGATTTAAATGGACTAAATTTGTATAAAATATAAATATAATCTAAGATAAGGTATTTTGTAATATTAATAAGTAATAATTTAATAATAACAAACGGTCTACTTAAGTTTATATGCAATTCATAATTTTACCATGATGATTAGGTTGATTATTATTTGTTATAAATATTATTAAATTGATAATTTATTAAATAAAACTAAATTAACATGTGACTGTTAATTATTTTAAGTAGTTATGTATGTGCTATGTATACCGTGCTATGGCATGTGCTTAAGTATAGTAGTTGCCAATTGGCAATTTGCTTTTTTATCTATTTATACTTTATTGTTTTGTTCAAATAATAAATAATTTTAAACTTTCCATCAAACAATGGTTGTATTTTTTTAGGTAATGGTTGTTATTACCTAAGATAATCTATAATAACCTAAATTATATTTTATACATAAATAAACAACATTCCATAAAACATTTTAAAGAATAATTATAATAAGTGTGTCGTAAATCTAATTTTCAGCAATATGTTTATGCTCTACGCCTTATAGCAATAGTATGTCCTTATATAACATTAGAGCTGCATTAAAAAAGTTTGCATGTCGAACCAATGTACATTAATACCATAGACATATAAACCTAGGTTCAATGATTAATACCTACACTATATATAATAATTTTAATCACAGGGAAGAATTATTGTTAAAAACATATATAAAATATAGTATTTCATATCATCTCTATGTTAAATGCAATTGCTAAAATTAAAGCGTTTCAAAACAATAAATAAAATAAATATTCTTTACGAATTAACTTTTATAAATAACCTTCCAATTAAAAGATAAAAAACAGTATGTTAAGGATTTATTCACCTATATAGAATAATGTTTGCTTATCATGAATAAGATAATATTTGTCGAAATATAAGTAATTTTAAAATTTTTAACAACATACCATTTAAATATTTTTATTAACTTCTGCTAAATGTTATTATTATTTTTTTTTGTTATAAAAGTTATTAATTATTAGATTATAACTTAAAGATTATTACTTGACAAATTTTTGTTGTATCGTATATCGTATGTCTTTGTAATTTCGGTATTATTTATTCATTGAACCATATCTAAAACTCTTTTGTAAAACTTAACAATCACGATGTTTAGAATTTCACAAATATCACTTTAAATGTTTTATCATTAATAGTTTCTAATAAATGTATATTTATATTATTTACATAGATAAATGTCATAGGTGCTAATAAGGGGGGGCTTAGGGGGTATTAGCACCCCCTATTTTACAATCAGCACCCTCAAATAATGTTCGTGTTTATGTATAAAAAACTTATTTTTGTCATCAGACATTTGACTATTAGAGTATAAAACTATAATGAAATATAAATGAAAATAATGTTACTCGACAATCGTCAATTCACATTTTGTCGAGTTCACCGAAACCCTAATTTAAATTAATTTTAAAACCGGAACCCCATCGGAATCTTTATTTGTATTTATTTAAAAATCGGCTCATTAAATTTTTATAGTTTTAATATAAATTAAATACCCAATAAATACAGAGCTTAAGCACCCTCAGTTTTTTTAAATTGTGCCTATGATAAATGTTATCCTGTAAGTTGTTATAGAAATGAAATATTTAGGGTTTTAATAATATTTTATTATGATGCTAATACGGACTAAAAGAGTTTCGTTCTAGATAAAAATAACTACCTATATATAGTTATATATATGTATATTTTGGTGTTAAAAGATAATAGTTGCTAAAATATCTATTTCTGATTTTCATTATATTTTTACTACATTTTACTTAATGTTGTCCCTTCAATTAATTTTTATTTCAAATATTTATTCATACCAAGTTAAAATTTTACTATCATAATGACTATAATATAACATAGAAAATATATTTATTTTAAATATATTTAACCAGCTATAATTTGTAAAAAAATAATAATTTTTTAAGTCACAATTTTATTAATTTTGTAAATATCTGACTGAATTTCTAATTCGAAACTGGTCCAACCTTACAAATATAATAATGCTCCAGATTGAGCATTTATGTATTTATTTTTTTCTTCTATATATAAATTAATTGTTTATTTATTTATACATTAATTTACAAATATTAATAATTTATTAATTTTTAATTTAAATTAAATTTTTTATTATTTCTTTATTTAAAAAGTAATTCATGATCAATTTTTATAAGGAAGTATCCATCAAAACATTTAAGTTTAAAAAAATGCTATGATCTGTTCACATTTGATAATTTCATTTTAATCACTCATTAAGAATAATATATTTATTTAAATCAACGGACCTCGTTATAAATGTTTCGTTGGAAATAAATTTGAATAAAATACGTAAAATTATGTCAGTTATTTTATTTGATACAAATATTAATTAAAAAAGTCGACTGTTTTCTTCGGCTGACCTATTACTATCTCATTCCTATGCCTATGTAACCTAACCTATGCCTATAAAATAATTATTTTATTATGAACTCAAATGTATATGCTGATCACAAGGATTATTTTATGATCTTATCGTTTTAGAATTTTGATATTTTAATCAATAAACAAATTTTTGTTTAAAAAATACTGTTTCATATGATATTAATTTTATATAGAGATTTTATAAATACATTTTCTTAGAAGAATTAATTTGAATACATATTTAATAATAATTATAACCTTAAATGTTTACAATATATTGTAAAATAATTTTTACTGTAGTCTGTTTTAAATGTGTGTTTTTAATTAAAATATTGAGAATTTGCTATGGCATACGTTATATTTTTCTCTAAAAAAAAAAATCTAATGAAATTATTATTTGCATGTATATATATATTTACCTGTATAATATATTTTTCTTGTATAATTACATAAAGACTCTAAAATTTAATTCTGGATTTTTGTGCGATGACCACAATCGGCTTCTGAAATCTAAAAGAGTAGATTGGAGTAGGATTTTTTTTTAAGTCGTTTCTATATTGAGTCCTCATCCTTTGTAAGAATTAGTTTTACTACCATTTTTTAAGTTATTTTTAATTTTTTCTCTTTCAGTAGATAATTTGTTTTTTTTTTTTTTAAATAATAATTGGCAGTTTTTGCAGAGCCGAAAGAGCCTTAAAAATTTCACAAAAACCAATTAATATAGTTAACAATTTTTTTAATCGTTTTTTATTTAACTGCTCATTTGCAAATACAGTTTTTAACTTAGCTAGTTTTAGATTTTTACTCGTATATCTAAATAATTTATTCTATGTATTATTTATATATTTCCCGATTTCAATAACGTGGGAGTTATAGTTGTTACTATGTTTTCATATATTCATATATATTTTTATAGATATTAATCCAGGAAACTATTTAAAAAACAACTAACTGTTTTTATAGATTCATATTTTTCATAAAAGGTTAACTTTATCGGTATAGATTATTTTACCTAATACTAACTAAAATATCATAAGATGTATGAAATGTTTTTGAAAATTGAAAATTGAAAGTATTAAATAAATATATTTTTACAAGAAAAACGATGATTATTTTAAATAGTGGATTTTTTTCTTGAAATGTTTTGATAAAATAACTAGCTAGAAACTTTTATTATTAACTTTAATTTTTAACTTACTTTTATTATTTTAAGGCTTGTATTTTTAAATGAATTTGCAAATTTTTTTTATTACGTCACTAAAAATTTGAATCAAAATTATAAGATAAGATAATTTATCATTGTTTCCAAATGTATATCAATAACTATACGGTTTACCTAAGATTAACTAAAAATGTGAGGTATTTTCTAAACTATTTCTTTAACTAATTGAGCTTTACTTATAACTTTTTTTTTAATATGTCATAATTTATCATTATTTTCAAGTTGTGAGACAGTCGTTTCAGTCACCCACTCAACTATTGTGTTAGCATACAAAGCCTATATCTGTTTGTCTTTTTAACCGTTGAGAATAATGTTGGTATATTTTTTAGTTTAAATTTCATAGAATTACATTTTTTATAATACATCAAATATATTAAACATTTATTATAAATTAAAATCAACTCAGCATCTTAGTTGACAAAAATTGTAAAATTGTATAAAACTATATTATTTTAATTAAAACCTTTTAAATTGAATATTAAGGAGATATAGTTATTTTTTCAGTATCTAGAGGTTTGTTTATTTGTTTTATGTGTAATAAATTATAGGCCTTTATACAAATAAATTTATGAGCCGTGATTAACTGTAATCCAGCACTCAGTATTTTTATGAATCAACTTATAATATAGCGCGTGGCAAGATAACAGTTACCGATAAATGTAATACAATTGTTTTTAGAAGAATATAAAAATGGTTAAACGTTTATAATAATAATCATTGCAAAACCAACATCGGGCAGAGTACAAACCAATTTTTTAAGTTAAAATTTACGTATACTTTTATATTTTTATGTCTTTTAAGTACCTACTTAATTTATTTTATGTGAAAATAATTAAACGTTATTATAAATAAATCATCAAACCAAATTGATCCTGCAGTAGCAACGATAGAAAAGCAACATCCAGATTTTGAAAAATCGCTCACACACTTCATTTCCAGTAGAAGATAGTAATTTAAAATTGTAAATATGAAAACATTTTGATATAATGTACCTTATATTTATAAGCTTATTAAATAGATGATATTCCAATCACTTAACTTAAATTTATGTATATTATTTTCATGAAGTACATTACATTTATAATTAAAACTTCAATTAGAAATTTACAGGAAAATATTTTTTAAGAGATATAGGAATATTAAAGGTCTAGATAAACACTGAGAAAATAAATTAGATATTTATTAATATCTCATTGAATACACGTTGGTCTAATACCTATATTACAATGAATTAACTCTAAACTATCTACCAATTCACTTTCTATTTTATAAAATATATGGATAGTGTGATATGGAATATTTTTTTGGGATTCATTTTTTACTGTTTATTTATATGGGATCTATAGTCTTTGTATGGAAAATTACTTCAATTTATTTTAAGTATTGCATGTCAAAAACTTAATATTTCTTTTAACGATCCTTTTTTTTTATAGTTACAGCTCATTATTAAGGTACAAAAAAGTTATTATAGTTCTATGACTTGAATTAAATTATATAATATATACAATAAAACATCAATAATTATATTAAATTAAATATTAACAATTTGTGATTATTTTATCCATTATATATTATGTTATATTTTATTATATATATATTACACATATTACATCTATAAATTAAATTGTGCAAAATAGTGTGATTCTGTCTTTTTAATTTTAAAGATAAGATCTTAGGCTAGAAACACACGAGCATTATTTACCGTGTAAAAAAAATCTATCACGTGTTTTAAATTCATATCAACACACGAGCGTTTACATACGGCATGTTATTTTACGGTAACTATTAATAACTACGATATTCACGATAAATATATTTTATTACAACTATTACAACTAATATTTGTTTATATTTAGTATGTGCCTATTTTTCAATTAACACAGCAACATCATGGTAGTTAAAAATATTTTTTGCTTTTGGGTTAACAACTTTTTACTAAAAATAAAAAATAAACATAAATTAAATATAACACGTCATTTTGAAGGTGCATTTAATAAAATTTTTGAAAATATCAGAAAAAGTCTAGTGTTAAATATAATATCTTTTCCTCTTTTTTTTTTTTTTTTTGTTATCCTATCACCTAATTTTGGCACATTTTTTTTTATTATTCTGAAGTATGTAGATAAGTTATTTCAGGTTGAGTCAAATATTACTCAAATGGCAGTTTACTGTTGATACTCAATATACCATAGGCGTGCGCAGAGGGTATGCAGGGTATGCAACTGCATACCCTAAACATAGAGCCTTCTTTTTAAAATTACAAAAAATAAATGAAATATAACTATTTGATCTTATGTATATTATGTGATTTTTTATTACATTATGATTTTTATTATATTTTTATATTCAGTCCCAGACAGTTTAATTTATTTTTGAAACACAAATCATATGCTATAATAACGATTTAATGTGTTAATGAAATTAAGAAGTACAATAATTCAAGCGAGATTAAATAGCTATCAACCATAGAACAAGAAATGGCTATAAACTAAAATCCCGAAAACATTATTGGTGATTTAATAACTCAACTATACGCAGAATCGTTTTATGATTAATTTTGATTATTTATTATATTTATTTTGTTTTTCATTTAAGTATATAATTTCGTTTTTATTTGTTTACCCTATTTAAGCGTATTACTTAAACCATTTCAAGTGTTATGTATTTAATTTTTTTTTTTCGTAATTTATTTTAAATTTTAATTATGAAGACAGTTATAACGATTAAGAAATGGCTACTCAGTCGCTTTCTTCGGGAGAAAAAATTAAAATTTTAAATTAAATAGTTATTAAGACCAGAATTTCGAACGCTTAAATTAACTTTCAGTTTTTTTTTTTTTGGGGGGAGGGGGGTAGGCAGTGGTTGCCTTTTGCATACCCTGAAAAAGAGGTCTGCGCACGCCTTTGCTCAATACACATATAAACAACAAATTTTAAAAATAAAATAATAGTCGTTCATGTGTTTTATTTATCGCGTGTGTGCTCTTCACATACAATTTTAATGCATTTTGATAGGAAGTTCTTATTGTAAGATATTTTTAACGAGCGGTAAAGTCAATATGCATGTGATAGTTATCGAAATGTCGCGCGTTAGGTTTATGGTGTGACATTCGTTTATTTGAATGTACATCAACAAAACGCGCCTTTAAATTACGGCGTGGTAAATAGTTTAAACTACTTTATTAAATATACACTTTTGGTTATAGTCGTTTTTTTTCTTTTTACTCTACTATTGAATATCAAACAATTTTTTACTTATTTAAATTTATAGTTCTATCTATATTGATTTACAAAATAATGTATAATTTATGGATATATAAGATCATTTTAGGGCATTTCTGTAAATATATCTGTGGTTTTATAGAGAGTGAAGTTAAGCATAAGTTTAAAATTATTAAAATATTTATATATATACCTATTTATCAAAATAATTTTATTATGAAACATTTTATAATATACTAACTTGAGTTTTTTTTTTCTATAATACTAATTTATATTAATGTTTGCTAATTATAATTGTTGGTGAATTTAAATAACTTAAAATTAAAAAAAATCAGATGGTTAATTCGTTATCAATTAATGAAAATAGAAAATTAAATCTTAGTTATAGTTGAAAGTCATTTCTTTAGTCATTGGTTTACATCAATTGTTCCACATTGTAAATTTCAATAATATTTCCACGATACGTAAGAAAATATAAAAAAATATCTTCTTTATTATTTCATTAAAAAAAAAAAATACTTCCTTTAATAAATACATGTCTAACATTAACATAAAATAATTTAAACATAACTATGAAATAATGGTTGACATTTTCATATAATTATAATTTAATTAAGTTATTTAAACATTTTATTTACTAATTAACTATAGTATATTCATGAAAAAAAATTGTTGTTCATATAAATTAAGATTAATTTGCTTTGCGGAAGTTTATTGTTCAACATTTAATTTTCAAATAGTACTTTCATATCCTATTAAGAAATTTGTATGCCCTACAATTAATGAACTATTTTCCAATAGTAATATGATTGCTGGTTGATTATATATTTAAAAATTATAATATAGAAAAATAATTTTCAATCATATTTTACAAATAAGTTATTGATTTTTTTATTATGCTAATAGTAAATGTCTAGTAAACAAAAATCTATAGCAATATAAATAAATTAAATTAACTTCCAAACAAATAATTTAAATTTATTAAATTAATTAATTGCACTCTAAACAATAAAACGTGGTGCATCAAAAATCTATATTATCATCTATTATTATTTTTTTTATAACATATTATTAAATGACTATTTACGTAAATACTAACATTTATTTCTTATCAATATTTTATACAAATATTTATTGTTGATGATACTTATTCAATACCTAGTCACATGAGGATGTTGATGTACAATTATTTTTAAATATGATTTATCATTATTTTCATAATTGAATTGCTATTCAGATTAATGATTTTATACTGTATTTTATATAAAATGTTTGTATAGGCTTGTGTAGTTTTTTAATTTAGACACAGTAATTGGTTACACTTACCCATTAGAATCAAGTCAATATAAAGGTATTACAGTAGATATTTTATAAAGCAAGTTTATACATTTTTTTCATGTAACAGCAATAATAATTTGTATACAGTTTATATTAGAAATCTTTTGTCTCATACTTTATTAAAATAAAAATTAAAAATTGAATGATAACGAATTATACAGTTTTATATCATGACAATAATACAATTTCTTATACTATGAAATAAAACAAAAATACAAAAAAAAACAATTACAATTTATTAAAACATTTAAAAACAAAAAGTGAACACAAGCTCATTTTTGTTACTCTAACCATAATTTAAAATCTTAAAAGTAATAATTTTTTTATTTTTATATAAGTATGATTATTCTTATAATTATATGAATAAATTAGTAGGTACTTAATTTTATATTTTAATACTTGTAATTTGAATACAAGAGTATTAAATTTCTTTATTACGTGCGATATACTTGAGTTACAATATTGCATAAGATAAGATGAATGACCTTCGCTATGAATAATTTTTTGAGTACTTGTCTTTTCTTCTAAATTTATAAAACTGATGTTTCAATTATATATACATGATATATAATGATTTAAAAATTATTTAATTGCTACTCAATCCACGTTTTCCAACAGTGTTCTGACAGAATTAAACAATTTCAGTCTTAGGTCTCAGTGATGCTACTAAATTTCATATATTATTAAATTTTTTTTTAAAAATGTACTTTATTTGAAAACTAAATTGATATATTACATGGTTTATCGGTTTTAGTTGTAATTATTAATAAATGTTAACTAATGCACATTTAGTATTGATGATTTAGACTATATGTTAATGATTCATTCTTTAAGTACCTTTAAGTTAAAGTCTTACGTTAAAGAATGAATCAGTTAGATCACCATATACAGGACATTGATCAGGTTCAGTTTTGATCATTATATGTCAATGAGTCAACCATGTGTGGCCTATTCGTAATATATTAATAATTACTTCCTATCTTCTGGATAGTGAAAAAGTCGGCCATGGTAGTGTTGTGGTTTTTATTTCATGAAAATATAACTACTTATATTGACATTGGTTTTGGATTAAATCATTAATATAACATTTAATATCTTGGACAGTGGGTGCGTAAAGTTGATGAGCGCTGGAAAATAAGATAGCTAGTTTAGCGAAGTATCTGCTGATTCGTTTTCATAGATACCAGCATGACCTGAAATCATCATGATGATCTTAGTATTAAGTTTTAGCAACAATATCTGGTTCTGAATTTTATAGATATGCTGTTAGGTATAAGTTTATTTGAATTAGAACATGTGTAAATATTATATAATTATAATACAGTTTTTCCGTGTGTCAAAATAAGATATCAAATAAATGGGCTGTTTTCTTTTATAGACGAGATGACAAATATTTATAATATAATAGTTACTTAAATATTTGTTAACTTAATTTAATGAATAGTAAAAATAATCCAAATTTTTTGTCTCTAGAAGAAGAAGTAGCAAATAACAGTCAAGAGATATTGTACTGGTTTACTTAAACTCACAACTTTTTCATAATGTTTCATTATTTAACCATATTTTATTTTTGTTATTATTTATTATCATGTTATCGCAATTACTATTAACAAATATCTGAAATAATTAAGTCTTTTATTAGTTAAAGTTATGTTTTTAAAAATATATTGGCCCTGAATAGATTATAATCAAATACCTACCTATTAAAGGTAATTAAAATCAGTTCAATAATTTAGTGACTAAATTTGCACCAAATTTAGTTTGTTGTATATTTAAATTATTATAGTATGTAATTTTGTAAAACAAAATAAACTCATTAAATTAGTGATAGATACATTAAATAACTACATTTACATATGTAATATGTATAATTTATACACACATTGCTATTTAGAATTAAAAATTAAACTAAACAGGATGAGCCAATAATAATGATTTAGCTGATTCTATTATTCACCAATTAAAGAAATTTCTATGCATTTAATTTATTAAGTGAAAAATGTATCCTTTGCAATAAAAAAAAAAATAAAAAAAAAATAATGTCTTGATTTTTACAAAATTGGTCTTAATGAATTAGTTATTCGAAAACATGTTTCATTTCACTGTTTGTTGATTATTATTGTATACGTTTTATTATTCAATCTTTCATCATTGAATAAACGTTTATTTTTCTATAGGTACAAGATAAAAAATATTATAATTTTGTTTTAATATTTTGTCATATATATTTTAATAATAGTAATAATATTTTGGTCAGCTTAAATATATTCTATTGTTAGTTTTTTTCATAAGAGGTAATTAAAACTAACGTAATTTTAAAAAGTGAATTGGATTAAATTGTATTGAAATTAAGGACGTCCTTAAGAGAGAGCTCCTATGGTCTTTTTTTTTTCTAAAAAATTGTTGTTTTTATTATATACCACACTAGGAAAGTATATAAATGTGAATACAAATAAAGTTTACGTTCCCCCATAAAAGGGTCTAGGAATGCCACAGATTGAGATGACATAAAATTGTAAAATAGTAAACGATTCTATCCATCAGAATTATGATGAAATGGAAATTAAAAAGGAAGAAAGTTAATCAGAGTATTCAGTGAACTATTAAAAAGAGAAAAGATAAATGAGGGATTATTTTGATAAGAAAATAATTTAAAGTATGAATTCTAATGGATGATTAAATATGAGTGAAGTCATAAAGGGTGTTCGATATTTATTATAAAGGCAGCAAAAGAAAATTGGTTTTGTACTTGCTCTATGCGTAGTTGATCACGTGTAAATTATGGAACAAACTACTGTGCAATTTTATGTTATATTATTTAAAATGTTTTTATTTTCCAATTAATATTATTTCTAATGTATATCTTTAGTAATATTAGGCAGTTTTTCAATATGACATTAAGTGTGGGATGGTTTAACAGAGAGTGCATTATAACCTCTGCAATTACAACAAAATAAAATCATAACGATATGCCTAAATAAACACAAATTAGAAGTATCTACATTACAAAATTTATAAGAACTAAAAGAATCGGTTTATAAAAAAATTGCAATAAAATGAATACTAAGAGATATGGGAAATCGGTACAACAAAAATAATTTTAAAAACATTAGAAAGAGTATGGTATATGATACTAAAATTAACTATGCAAATTCTTAATTCGCTCAACAATTTTTGGATTATACTGGTTTAAAATTTTATAATTCTTTAATTAAGTAAATTAATTAAAAAAAGTATAATACTAAAACCAAAAAATTTGAAAAAATTGGTCTTTATTGTATATAAAATAAAACTGTATTTTATGTAATTTTTCTCTATGTTTTTATTTTTATTTTTATTATATTGTATTACTGAATATCATGTATTTTACTTATCTTAATCTAAATATAAGTCATCTCAATCTGTAAAATAATATGAACTTTATACATAAATAAATTATAAATCAATATAATTCAATAATTGTTATAATTATATGGTACACCATAAGTGAATTTCATAGCAAAGTATTCCTTCAAATTGTTAATTATTTATATTATTTATAAATTTAGCTATAGATAACTCTCTACCTTTAAAATAAGTTTTGCTTAAAGAAATTATCTTAAACAAAACAAAACTATGTAAAAATAATTTATATATCTGATTTATTTAAATTTGCTTTATAAAAGGATTTTAAATTTTATAACTAAAAAAACATCATAAGTCACTCAAATATTATTATATTTATATATAAAATATAAGCGTTAACATATAGATACATATGAATATGAAATTATTAAGGAACATTTTTAATTTATTATCTATATAGATTTATATTTTTAGAAATAATAAAAAGAACAAAAACAAAGTAATTATTCTTGGTGTAGACTAATTAATTTATCATCAGTTAAAACATTGAAGTGAAAAATTAAAGTTCAAGATTTTAAGTTTATACTGGTTTTTGGTTCTACTATATTTTATAGTAGTTTAAAAATGTAATTATTTGTGCTGATATTTAAATTAAAGATAAAGTGCATTAATTGATATTTAATTATTAAATTTACTTATTTAATTGATTTTTATAAGATGTTAATTGTTTTAATTTCCATATCTATACATTTCGAACAAATAAGTTAATACCATATTTTTAAATTATTTTTTAATATAGAAATTTATTTTTGCTTTCAAATTAATCAAAATATATCACAGCGTCTCCCATCATAGTATTATAAACAGATTTCGAATTATTTTTTAGTATCTAATACTCATCACCAGTAATTTGTCAAAGTACCAAGAAGTAAAGCGCCGTAGGACAAACATGTCTTGGTCCCAGTGTCTACCAGATATTTTATTTATGCCGATAGTCTCACAAATTACTAACCATACAATTTTTTTAATTTTTTTTCCATACGGGTACTGGTTTGGTTTTTTTAAATTTAAACAAAGGTTATGTTCTGATTCCATAATTTATACAAAATTCCGGGTTCTAAAACCGGTTCTTTTCAGTCCGGTTTCAATCCTTATTTAACTTTATGTCTAAAATAATGTTATAATTATCATAAAACATGTTTTTTCGGTTATAGATATATAAGTATTAATTTTGCACATAACTGGAGACATCATAATGAAATCAATAAAACAGTACCTCTTAGTAGAGAGTGTATTGAGATATAATTGAGTAGGTACTAGAAAAATATACTAAAAAGGATAACATAAATATGTATAATAAAATTATTTTTAATTTAATATTAGTTGGAAAATATTAATGGATTGAAAAACTAATACATTACATTTAATAAAAAGAACATAAACTACCAATTTGGTTTTAAAATTGTATTTAGGATTATACATTGTTATACATTTGATTAATTTTTAACTGTATTATATATTTATAACAAAATAAAAATGGTAATAAATTTAGTTAAACAATTAATATAATTATTTTTTCATTGTAATTTTAAATTTTCCAAACAAAGAATTTACTAAGTGTTGCTTTAATTATTTAAAAAATAATTCTATAAAAAACTATTAGTAATTACAATTTAAAGAACATTTTAATTTAAGAAGATAAAAATGTTTTAAGGTTTATAATTTTTATCATTTAAATACCTTAAATCAGGTGATATAAAATTTTATTTTAATCTTAGAAATTTTTTTTCATACAAAGATAAAACACAAAATCGAATTTATTAATTTTATTTATAGTTTTCGATAGTAATTTGTATGATTTTAATAAACATATACTATAGAAATTATATCAAATTATATTTAATATTAAACGATAATTGATATTTATTATATTAAATTTATAAAAAAAACTTACTGTGTAGGCATATTATGTAAAGCTCTTAATAAAAATAATAAATTGTTCAATTAGATTGTACGAAAAATTAAAGAGATATCAAGGTGATATGAATAGCGATATTGTTCGTAGACATTATTTTTACCTACTATTTTTATATAGGTAGTCGAATACTTGCTTTATATCTAAATGGAGGGTCACGTTAGTTCATAACTAGTCGCTATAGGATTCGGTAGTTCGGTGAAGTGATTTGATTTTTAGCCAGGTGTTTAAAACAAGATATTTTTTTAAAATTATTATGTTACCCACAGAAGAAAATAAATCATTAAAACACGAAAATGATGTTTTAAAACTAGTGACATCTATTGATCTTAATGCAGTAAGAATTAAATTTTTCATCAGTATTTAAAATTTTAATAAATAGTAATTTTACTGTGAATGTTCTTGATTAGGATGAAATATAAAATTTACCTATTAACAATTAATTTATAATATATAAATTAAAATGTAAAATAAATATCAGAAGATTACTTTATAATTTCAAAACAATGATACATTTAATATTTTCATACTTTAATTATATTCATCGATTTTTTAATAATATTTATTTATGTAATTTGAATAAAAATTGAGGTTAATTTAGAATTGGTAAGATTTTACTTATCAAAACTTAATTTTAAAATAGTTCACAAAATTGTAAAACATTTTATATTCAAGTTCATTAAAAGTTTTTCATTTAATTAATCTTATATTAACTTCTGGAAATTAGATATAACTTTCTAAGGTCTTGCATTATAGAATTTATAGCACACGAAAGATTAATAATTATTAACTATTATTAACACGGATAGTTGAAGTAGCACATTGTGCTTATTTGCTTTTATACATTTATTGTCTTTATAAAATAAGGAGTTCTTATCCTATATGAATGATGTAATACTTAATTTTTAAATTATTCATTGATTTGATATACTATGTAATATTATAAAATACTAAAATTATGAATTATTTAATAAAAAAAAGAGAACTAGGTAATAACTGAGTAATTTTTATATTTGTACATAAAATTATAGATATATTTATAAGAAATATTAATTTAAGTTTCTATAATCATAAAAAAAGCTACAATTTTATTAATTACCTAACCAAAATTATATTTTTCAACAAACAAAATGTATTGCTTGAGATCAAATTAAAATTGATTTATTAGTTTTTAATTTGACCAATGGATATTTCTTATCATATTTAAAAACTATATTTGTACCTAATATTGCAGTATAAAACTAGTTTATAATAACTAATATTAAATATGTCTAAATTATATCATAATTTTTGCCTATCAAACTTTTTAAAACTTTTTTATGCAGCTTAAAAATATACTGTAATTATTAAAAAATATATAATTGTTTTGTATTTCAGACTGATATTTCTGATACAAACGGAAAACTATCGGGCCGATCTAAATCACCTAAGCAGACAGACGACGAAACTTTGTCACTCTTAATGATTGAGAACGGAGATATGACAAAAAACAAATGGAAATCCGATTTTGTCAATAACCGATCAAGTGAAAAAAATGAGCAATCAAGAAAAGTAAATGCCGTGCATAGGCTTAGTGTCTTGTCTGTAGGCTTCATTTCAGCCCTCCACCCAACTTCGTAAGCTTACCTAATCGTCAATAAAGTTAAATTTATTTTTATAAATTTAACGGTATTTTGTACAGAATATGTTTTTACTGAAGCTTATGCGTCAAAAATATAATTTTTTTTATTGTTAAAATTTCCTTTTCTTCTTAAAAATTTGATATTAGTTATGGTATACAAAATTATGTTTTTTCTATAAAATCATTAGAGTAAATAGGACTTTTTGATGTTAATTTTGGCAATAAAGCTTCTGTAAAACATATTCTATGGTATAATATTATTTTATAAATATTCGAAATTATTTTAGATATCTTGATACATTATTCAATATGTTGAAAGGAAACCTAGGATGTGGAATTTTGGCAATGGGTGACGCATTTAAAAATGGAGGATTACTTTTATCACCAGTTTTAACATTTGTCATTGGTTCAATTTGCGTTTATAACCAACACTTACTAGTAAGGAAATATTATAAAATAAAACTTTAATAAAAGTGCAATATAAAATTATAATTTTGTAAAATGAAAACAACTAATTAAATAAAATATATCATTACACTTAAATATAAAACTTTGTCACAGAAATTATTATTCATACTTGTAAGTTAATTTTTGAATATATATTAAAAATGTATTTGTAATTTAGATTCATTATGTCCTAGATTAACAATTACATTTAGTGATTAGAACAATACAAGTATGAATTATCACTGATAACTACGAAAAAAATGAAAAAGCCTATTATGAAAATAGCTTTAATAAAAAAATACTACTATTTTCTATTAATAGTATGTTTAATATTTTATTATGCATCTTTTAGTAATTTAGGATAGATTATATCATTAGTTTTTTTTTATTCGCAAATGTAATATAATGAGTCTAAGAATATAGCAAAATTAAATTTTAAATTTTATGTGATATCAATGCATTTTTAAACATTTATTTTTCAGTTATTCTTTTATGATTTATTTTTGAGAAATCATATTACTTAATTTAATATTTGTTGATTCATGATATTGTGGATTAAATTATTTTTAAATAGATTTCATTCGAAAAATAAAAATGTATCTATAGATGTACTGTATAATGATTGAATTGATGATTCCAGAAACGTTACGAATCACATATTTTATGAAATTGAAGTATTAGTGAAAACGTATACTATTCATCCGTTTTGTATGTAAACACTGATTATTATTATTTATTTATCTGATAAAACAAGTATAACTAAAGACGTTACTACACTCAATGCATAGAAACACGTGATTAGTATACTTATACTAACATCTCAATTTCATAAAATATGTGACTCGTGACGTTTCTGCAATCATCAGTTTAATTATAGATAATTGTTACAAAAATAAAACAAATTTTAACATATATTTTCACAAAAGTGTCCTATTATTGAGTAACTATATAATATAAAAATATGCAATTAGATTCTAAATACGAAATATTTATTAATATTGTTCTTATTCTAATAAAAGTTTATATTTAAAGTTATTATTCTTTTTATTATTATTTTTTTTATTGAAATAAATGACAAAGTTGATTTAGCGTACAAAATAATATATAGTAAATTCAATAAAATATATTATAACAGCAGACAAAATAATAACATCAAATATAATTATATAACATTAGCTAAATACTGTTGAACAGATTTAACAATTACTTAACCAATTAAAGAAAACAAGTTTATCATATTATTAAATTTTACTTACTTTGAAAAAACATAAATGATTAATGTTGCAACTAAATTATTTTAAGTAACATAACTGATGTAAAGAAAAAATGTGTATAGTAAGAGTGCTAACGTTTTTAAAAAACAATTAAGAAATGATTGTATTTTAAAATTATAAGCAACAACAACAATAAATTAGAATTTACAAAAATGAAAACTAAATTAGTTGTATCTAATATTAAAGTTTAAATTAATATATAAAATTGCGGTTAGTATATTGAAATTGAAAAATAAAATTCCATTAATATTTTCATAGTTTTAGAATTGAAATTTTTTTACATACTTTTATGATTTTATCGCAATGTTTTTATAATTATACATATTTTTATGATAACCTTCATTATAATTTGATAATTCTTATTATGATATTAAATATACTTATCATTCATAATATTTATTACGAATAAAAATATTTCATGACGAAAATGTAATGGTTTATCGGTTTGTTAAATAAAAAACACTCCTTTATAATCTAAATCTTAGAACTTCCTGGTTTGTTATTTTTAGATAACAAGGGTTGAGTTAATTATTACCTATAATATAAAATGGTATATATTTTTAAATTCAAAATTTACAGTAAACTGTTACTTATGAATAACTGTTTCCCACAATCAACCCTATTTTATTAATGTTTATAAAATCAATTTGTTCAAAGTATTGAGTGCTTGTTGTTAATTGCTTAATATTAGGACACGCTGCTGATTACCGCCTAATAAGGATTAAGACATAGATATATTAAATTTAACATTGTAATTTATACAAGGATTTCTTAGATACTATGAACATATTTAATATGAATATTAAACCATTCCGATCTTTGATTATTTGATTTTATAACTAATTCCAATCTTAAATAATTACATAGAATGAATTGTGGTAATTTGAATTATTTAAATTTATATATATTTGTATTTAATTAACTTGCCTGTGTAATTTTATGTTGTATTATTTAAAATTTTAAATTCAAAATGTATACTTAAAACACATCTGTTGATGCATTATAAAATATAGGTACACTCTTTTGAAAAAAAATTAACAATAATTGAATACGGGATATAGTTTCACATCACTTTTCATAGAAGTATTTTAAGTGTGTAAAGTAATAAATTTATTTTTAGGTGGGTTGTTCAAAATCTGTTAAAGAAAAACTGAAATTACAGCATAATCCTGAATTTGCTGAGACGCTAGAGCTATCATTTCAAACCGGACCCAAACGATTTCAAAGCTATTCAATATTTTTTCGGTGAGTTAATATTGACTAATATTTATTATAATTCGATTTTGTTAAAATTTTCATTTAATTTTAAAACAAATACTAAATACTAACTAAATGGAATTGAAAATACACTATGCAGATATTACTAATTAGTAATCATAAAAAATAACAATTCATAGATTGTTATTTATATTTATATTGATACATCAGAAATTCGTCAACAATATTTACATAAAATGATTGTAAATAACTTATGAGCTATTTAGAGTAAGGTATTTTATTATAAAAATTAAAAGAGATGGCATTTTTGAAAATATAACATATATTTTCTGTTTATTTACACACAGAAACATAGTATAATTTAATTTGTTAAAACCAGAATAATTGGTTTATAAAATAATGATTTAATGATATATTCATAGTAATATTAATTGTTAATAAAAGAAATTGTTGGTGGTGAGATGCATCTTTGACAGTTTATTATTATATTAGTTAAATATCTGTATATAATTAGATTTTAGTTATTTCACGCCCTAAACAGAAATCGCTCTTATTATTTTTATTAACCAATAGTGTAAACCCAGTTATGGCTTATATATTTTAACTTAAACTAACACAATAAAATTTAAAATATTTTGAAAATTATATCATCTTTAGTGAACGATGGTAATTTAATAGATATAAGACTTCTTTAAATATTATATTTAATTATTTATATAGAAATGATGTTTATTAATTCATAAAAATTTTGAGATGCAAATAGTGTTTTTTTATTTTTGAATATTATATCTAATTATTGGTTGTTGATAATTTATTTAGCCTATACACTTTTTAAAAATATTAATTACAATATAATATAATATTGATAACTATGTTTTGTTTTTTTATACAGGAATAGTGTAAATACATTTGTAGTCATCACACAGATGGGATTTTGTTGTGTCTATATTCTCTTCGTATCCAAATCCATTCAACAGGTATAAGATTCAATTTTTCTTTTAATGGTATTTGTTTAACTTAAAAATAAAGATATAACGTGTACGTTATACATCAATATTTTATGAATTATAAATGTAATTTATAACTCACCATATGTAAATACAATATATATTATAACTTAAGTTGAAGATAGAGAGTTATTATGGTAATTGAGTTAAATTTTATTAATATTATTTACATCTAATATATAATACTTGTAATATACTTGTATATTCATTATTTTTTGTTATTTAATATATAATACTTAATAAAAAATTATGAATATTAGCACAACAAAAACGGATAAAGAATAAAAAAATAAAAATAAATATTAATAGCATTATGTCTAATTAGCTGTACATACAATCATACATATATAATTATTAACTATAAAAAATCAAATATATTATAATCGTTAATATAATATTAATTATAGATTAGCTTGGATTATCTATTTTATTATAATTTCAAACTTTTAGGTATTGAAATGGACAATTTTGATTATTATATACTGAGAAAATTATAAAAAAAATATTATTATAATTTATTGTTATTTTTACAGTCAAAATGTTTTGAAGTCTAAATGGCTTGATTCTGAGATAACTTTCGTATGTACTTAATTATGAACTAAGACTGATTATTTTGAATACATTTCATAAAATTGTTCTGTAAATCATGAGTTAACAACCTTTTTACTGACGCTGGATATTTTTTCAGATTTTTATTAAGAGTTGTGTTAAATTTAAAACAAAAAAATATTAAAAACATAACTATACATAAAAATACTAACCTAATGATAATTTAAAAAATTATACTATGAATGTCATTAATTAATTGTTCTCATTAATCAACTTCGAGTAAAATTAAATATTTTATATTTATTATGATTTGAGGGGCAAAATTAAAATTTTAAACATCATAAAAATACGAGGACCACATATTGTTGGTACATGTTCTAAAATATCATTATAATTAATAGTAAAATATAGTATACATATATGTTTACCGATAATCACAGAATTTAACAAATTATTTTATAAATACACTCTTTTTTTCGCTATACAGTTATATATTATACGATTTCAATAAATTACACAATTTTATTATTAAATTTAATTTGTAGATTATAGGTTTATATTTAAAAAATAGTATGTACACATATTTAAATATATATATATATGTATAAGTTCAAGAGTGAAACAATACTGTAAAGTTACAATAATATATACGATTTTTTAAAACACAGAGTTCAATGAATTAAGAATTTAACTGAAAATGATTCTTATGTGGACTAATAGTTTGGTTACAACGAAAAAGAAATTTTAATAATTGATTCTTCAAAAAAATATTCGATAGTTATTAAATTACTATCTAAAACTGACAAGCAATTATAATTAGTGTGAACAGGTAGAGATAGTATTATATTTCTTAATAAAGATTATTATACAATTTATTCTGTTTAATATAAGTTTGTCAAAAACCAATTAACATTTTTTAAAAATAGCTTAAATATAATAATTCTTGGTTCGATTTTTTATCAATTATTAAACAATAAGTATCTAATTAAGATATTTCTAACTTACATTTTATTTTAATAGATGATGAGTTGGTATCATATAGAGTTGGATGTACACATGAGCATATTAATATCATTAATACCTATTTTAATTTCGTCACTCATCAGAAATTTAAAATTTATCGCTCGATTATCAGCAATAGCGAATTTCTGTATGCTAATTGGTTTAATTGTCATTCTATATTACTGTTCCTTTGATTTGCCATCAATAACCTCGAGAGCCTATGTAGCCCATTGGACTACAATACCTCTATTTTTTGGAACCAGTATTTTCGCATTTGAAGGAATTAGTTTGGTAAATACTATATAATTATTTTTATATTTTACATTGAAATTATTCTTATTATATAATATTTATGCATTCATTGTAGGTTTTGCCTTTAGAGCAAGAGATGAAAAATCCTAAACAATTTTCGACTTCATTCGGAGTACTAAATGTGGGTATGGTAATTACTACGAGTCTTTTAATACTAACTGGTTTTATGGGTTATTTAAAATTTGGAGATGCAGTACGAGGTAGTCTTACTTTAAACTTACCTGAGGAATTTTTGTAAGGATTATTTTATTATTTGTTTTTATCCTTATGTAATTTAAAATGTTGAATTTACAGTTTTTCTAAAGTCGTTATTTCAAGTATGATGTTTGGTATTATATGCACATATACATTGCAATTTTACGTTCCAGTTGAAATCATTTGGCCAAGAGTTGAGAATAAACTTGGACCTTTCAAATCACCTTTACTATGGGAAATAGGACTACGTGTTGTATTGGTGTTAATTACATGTAAGTTGATGTTAAAAATATTATTATTTACATAAGTTTTTGTCAATTCTACACTTAGGTATATAACAATGATGTTGATAAAAAATATTAGTGAATGGCGACAGTGTGATGGATAGAGTTGATGTATGGTTATTACATAAGAGATTAATGATAGTATAAAGTAGGTACTGATCTACAATATACGTTATGATCAATAATGTTGAGTATGACTAGGTGATATGGTCAGATCAGCTGTTTATCTCGGCGTTAGTGTTTTATAGAGGTCTTCTCTGACATTTTTACCTTTAATTTTACAATATGTCATGTCTCATAACTTGTAATTAAAACGTCAACCAAATTATTTGTAAGCATAAACAGTTAATAGACTTAGTTCGAAAGTCGTCCGAATTTTGAAAAAATGTACAGTGTATAGTATTTATATCATTATAGTAAGCGCGAATATCATTTTCATATGTATATATCATTGCTTGAAACTTTGAACGCTATGTAATTCGTTAGTTGATTTCGTACGCTAAGTTAACAAGTACAATAATATGACGAAAGTATGTAGACCAATGTTTGCTTACATACGCGTATAGAATTATTTGATAACTGAATAACATATGATTGTTATAAACGTATGAAAACTTTAATAATGATGCCGTAGTTGTACGTATATTTTTGTTTTTATTGTAAAATATACTTGTTTGTATATTGCAGTTTTAGCGGCTGACATAATACCGCACTTGAATTTGTTCATATCGCTAATTGGTGCTGTGGCCAGTACGTTCCTGGGGCTAATATTCCCGCCGCTATGTCACATGGCCGTTATCGGTTCCGACGATAGCAATGTCGGCTACGGTCGATTTCAATGGCGGTTGGTGATGAACATCATTACGCTACTGTTGGGTGGCCTAGGTTTTGCTACGGGCACATACGCCAGCGTATACGAGATATGCCACGAGTTCCAGATTCCGCTAATGTCGTCCGAAGCCGTTACTACTGCTGCTACTAGTATCGTTAATTCCACTTTACAAGCAGTGCACTGATCATCCGTTATTTTATCATTGACCTCGTCATAACCAACAACACCATCGTCTTACTACGTCTCCGTCGTTGCTTATACATGCCCCGCTCATCTTGGTACGCGGCTGTCGTGTAGTCCAGTGGTGTTGGTTTAAACCAATGAACTCACAATCGTTATTTCGCGTTGTGTGTGGATGGTGCTCAATGTTTACGATTTATAATAATAACATATAGATACATCCTACAAATGTGTAATATTTATGCATGATTATTTAAGTATATAAATTTATGTACAATAGAATTTATATAAATCTATATAGAGTAGATATAAGACACTTGTAAGAATATAATTGTTTGTAAGTTAAAAATTTTGTGTAATTCTCGATATATTTATTTTTTATTTAATACTATTTTTACTCTCCATACAAAGTATTGTTTATTACTCCTTTTGTTCCGTTTTTTTTGTACATCGTATTTTCTATAGATTTTTAATTTATTTTATAATTATTTGATTTTTTTCTATCATAAGAGTGTTTCGTAAAAAATTAAAAAAAAAACAAATCTAGAAATCAAGATATTATGAACGAATTTGTAATGTTATATACTTGAAATCGATCAATATACGTGAATGGATTAGTTTCTAATGTGTTTTTTTTAACATTATTATTCAGTTTAGATGATATAAATGTAGAATAATAAAAATAAATTTTAACATTCAATATATTTATTTATTTATTTAGAAATATTTTCTGTTATAATTTAATCTAATAAGACTATTATTTGGTATTTCTAAATATTAAGTAGGTATTATTATACAAATAAGTATTTTAGATACATAATATTATTTATGATTTATTAATAAAAAAAAATTTAATTTATAATATTTTCAAAATTGTATTTGATTGTAAATTATATTTTATTTAATAAAATTATGAAAGTTCATAAAAAATAATATTCAAGTTAATAGCCTTGATATCAAAACTTTACCTTAATAATAAATACATTTATCTTATATTATTTAATTTATTCATTTAATTTAAGAAGAATTATTTTTCACAGATGAAAATAATTTAGTAAAAAATCAAATACATAACACTAAAATAAGAGAATTATTGATAGCTATAATTTTTTTATATATAAATAATTTTGAGAAATAGTTTTTCATGAACTTTACATTATATTCTTAAGATTTCTTATTAAACTAAACCTCTTTTTAAAATAAAAATAAATATAAAAGTTTGAAAAAATGCTCAAAAGTATATTTTAAAAATCATGCTTAGAAAAATCGAACACTTGAATGACTAATGAAGTTACAGCTAATTATATTAATGATGCCAAAATTGACTTACAATAGCATGTTATAAAAGGTACCAGAATATGCTAGATTCTTACAAACACTAACATTCATTATACAAAAACAAAAAAAAAAAAATGAATAAATAAAATTTATTGGTCTAACTGATGAAGTATTTTTAATAGTAAACATGAATTTAAGGGAATATAAAAATTTGTATAATATATTTGAATGAGTTATTGGATACCTAATTTTACTAAAAAACATTCATATTTTTCAATACATATAAATATAATAAAATTAATATTTGACATTCCGTTTTCCAAATTCGACAAATGTTCAAGACAAGTTCTCTTACGTATTTTAGTAAGTTATGTGACGTAAACCAGAGGTTCCCAAACTTCTTATAGTACGACCCATTTTGGAAATTATTTCAATTTTGACGACCCAAAATAATATCATTTACCTTTTTTTTTTTTTTGCTATTTTTATCATTTTAAATTGAAGAAAATTATTATATTTATAAAAAAAAAAGTTTATACTATGTAATTTAATTAGTAAGTAATAATTTTAATGTGAAGGATGTAATTGTTTCCTATTTTTCATAGCTGGATTGATATCCATTTTTTATATTGATTGCAAAAAACTTGTTGTAAGCTCATCATCAATTAATTTTCTCTTTTGACCGCTGACTCAGATATTATCTCTGTTTCTTCAGTTTTCGTAGAACTTTGAGTTATTGACTTTTTATTTAACCATTTGTCCATAGTAACTATTCAAAATCACAAAAAAAAAAACGAATTTATTGGTTATTTGAAAAATAGCAAGATTTAAACTATTAAATGTACCGTTTGTTACTGAAAATAATCAATTTATTTGAACGTCATACAGGTACCAATTTGTTTCAAATATATTGCTATATTTTCAATAATCATTAATCCGATTGCGTTGTGTTGACACAGTCGAGCATAGACATATAAAGAAATATCGTTATGTCTATTGGTCGCAGTAAATTTGTAATTGTCACAAACCCAGATAACAGTTTATAATAAAACTAATTAAACAATTAAACATCAACCATAAGTAATAAAAACACATGAAAAAAAAATATATAGTAAAAAATACTATCTTCACTCTTTACATGAAATGTATGTTCCAATTCTAAATTTATATTTTGTTTTCAGAATATATATTTTGAGCAGTAGAAAGTCTATAATAAATATGCTTGACAAATGGTTTAGGTTTTCCATGTAAAAATTTAGGTGTCGCATCAGAAATGTTTGTATACTCTCTTGTAAGTTTTACATTTTTAAATGATATTATCTTAATGATTCTGATAAAAATTGATTAATTATGGTTTCTATGGTACTATTTAGAGACTTGTCACTTGTTAATTTTAAAATTATTAATTTTTAAAAATGCAATAAATAACTATCGAAACATTCATACTTATTTTAATAAATTACCTTTATATTTCACCGACTTACCACAACATAGTCAAAACCTAATTTTGATGAACTTTTAATAAATAAATTGAAATCATTAGTTTCTCCTTGAAGAGAAATATTATTCACTATATTTGAATTGACTAGAATATATTCCAGACTGTTGAAATATCTAGTATCTTCCATTTTAATAAAAATAATAATTTAAAAAACCACACCAAAGATAATTAAAAAATTAAATTAAAAAAAATCGTTTAATCAAAAAACTAAGTTTCATTAAATATGTATGTATGTCATATTGGTACAAATAATAATAAAGTGGAACAACCCATTCATATCAAGTTATCTTCACTAATATAATTGTATATATATATATTATAAATATATATTATTCTTTGTTTTTTGGTACACAGCTACACTGACTACATAATTATTATTAAATCAATTCGAATAGTCAAAAATAGTTTTAAAAGCGTTAGAAGTTTTTAAAAAAGTATTTTAAGAGTGTTTACTACATAATAAGTTAACTTAAATAGAGATCTAATTGCCTATTATTTGATTATTTAGAAAAGATAAACGGTTAATTAGTAAATTAATTTTAATGTGTTATTTAGGCACCTATATTACATTTTTAAATTCTTTATAGTACTACTGTTACTCATCTATTAATTTTAATTGCAGATCACATCAATGTTTTTATACCTACCTATTCTTATTTTAAAATATTTAGCACGTCTAAATTATAAATAAATAAATACAGGGAAAACAATAAATATTGAGAACAATTTGACTGCCTGCATTATTTAACAATACAATTTTGAATTTATATCTTAATATTACATTGTAACAAATAAAATAATGTAATTCATTTATTATAAATTTATAATTGATGATAAAATTATATTTATAACAATTTTATTTTTGATAACAATAAAATGATAACGACGGTGTTGGTCTAATCGACTGCGTATAGACAGACCCTTCTTCTTTAGCCTGTATTACTCCCGACTCAAAACTCCTTATTCTACTTCGTTCGTCCTACTTTAATATTTATTATCTCATTAACTTTATTCATACCGTTGATTTCATAATTTAAATAAAAGAAAAATTCTTTATAATATATTTATTATAATAATTCTTTATATAAATAGCCATCAAATTTATAACTTACCCTCCGACTTATATTATAACTGTTTTGCTATAATGTTTAATGATAAAAGCAAAAAAAAAAATTTCTTATGTTAATAATTTAATTTTTTTAATATGCAAAGCAGACTGGCCCAAGAGGTGAATGGGGAAAAATCCACCGGGGCCGCTGTTATGAGAGGCCCCTTCATCATGGTGCACTTTTAATAAAAATATATTATATTATAATTTTATATTCAATTATGCTATAGTTACAAAATTAACAATAATAGATAATAACACATAAATACACAATCCTAGGGCACGAATTCTTTTACATAATATTATTATTTACTTCTAATATCGTAGATATATCTACATTTTGCTAATATGCTTAGTAATCTATAGACAGTATAGATCTTGATCAATTAAAACTGAAACTTCAACATTTTTCAAAAGTCTACTCAAACATATCTAATTCAATAGAAAAAAGAACAATGTAACATACTCAGAGTTCGAAACCGAAGAGAAAAGTGACATGTAATTCGAATTAGAAAACAAAGAAGTTTCTATAAAAGAACAAACAAGTTCTAACAAAGAAGTTGGGATCTATAAAAATAAGTTTCCTTGTAAGATTGATAGTGTAAATATTCGTTTTATTTACAATGTTTATTTAATCATGATCAATAATATTTTTGTTTATGGTTTCAGGTAATGCAGTTTACAGTAACCACGTCTGTTTATACTACACTATGTAAAGCGTAAACATTTTTTTTTAACTTTATCAGTTACAGAAATTATCTGTGAAGGTGCATTTGGTAAGCTGAAACTCATTAAAACTAGATTAAGATCCAATTTAAATCGGGAACATTTTGAGTCTCTGCTTTTAATGTCAGTAAAAAAAGAGCTATTGGATGGAATAGATGTATCGGAATTCGTTAACTATTTAAAAGAATCATCCACCATTATGCATCAAATGTTGAATTTATAAATTTAAATTTAAATAATAAGCATTTAATATTTCATTCATTCATTTGTTACCAATTACACTCGTATTATTATTATAAACTATTTATGCGAAATTAAGGAATTCACTATTTTATGGTAGTAATGTGTTTGATGAATGTCTGTGCTGCAATATTTGACGTAAAAAAAGACTAAATCTAGCCATCTAGGGTTGTTATAAATATACGTAAAGGCTGGTAAATTTGCCAATCACAAGCTCGGATTAAGGGGGGGGGCAGAGGGGGCCATGGTCCCGGGCCCATAACGGATATCAAACAGTAGTAGGCTCCTGGTGGATAGTAGGTTTTTCGTTTTTTAACTATTTTTTTAGCTTGTATAAAAAACAAGTATAAAATGGTATTTAATTTATTGGTTTTGTGTTCAGAGAATAATGGTTTAGAGGTAATTAATACCGATGATATAAATAAGTACCTAATAAATTATTGTCTCGGTAATATTTAAATATAGACATAAAAGATTTTAAGTATTAAAAACGATATAATATAATATTATGAATGATGATAAGTATTATTTATTTCTAGAATATATTGGCGGTGCTAAACACTCTTTTAGGAGATTTTAGTCCATGATAAGCGAGCACAGCGAGCTGCAAATTTTTTGATTATTCAAAAAAAATGTGGCCCGCTCAAATTTCCACCTGGGCCCCGAAGTACTCTCAGTCTGCCCCTGCTAATATATATCACATAACTTATGAATTTATGACAGCGTAGATAACAAAAACTTCACACTTCAATTCAAATGTAAATATACTTACATTTAAAAAATTCCATTAATACGTAAAACATGATTTATTATTATTCTAAGATAAAATATTAAATTTTATGTATCGTACTCTGACCTTCGCTTAGTTACTAATTTTCGCTCTCTTAATAATTTTTCAAATGTTGTGGCTCATAATTATTTTAATATTTATATAAATAATATACCTGTAATATATTTCTATAAAAGCTTCAGAAAAATATTATGTTTTGTCATACCGTTCTTTATTATATCATAGATATCTGAGTAAAAAACGAAAGCTAAACAGGAAAAACTCGATTTCTGTTGTGTCTTATTGGTTTTTTGTTATATAAGTGATTATTTGAAATTTAAAAAACTAATAAAATTATATGGATATACTCATTAAAAATCAATTCGATATAAATGAAAGGCTTTTCGTAAAAATTGAAATTATTTTTATCTATTTTAAGAATAATAAAAAGTTTTATTAAACTGTGTAGCAAGAATTAAATTGTTATTCAAAAATATCAAAACTGTTATTTTTTTGTTATAAGTGGATAGTTTTTAAAATGTGAAGGTCACAGCTTATATATTATAAATAAATAAATCAAATTAAATTATATAAACTAGATAATAGTAGATCATAAAAAAATACTAAATAGATTCTCATTCAGTATTCATCTCGCAATTTATTTAGTTGGAGAATTATCTGGAGAAGTTGTTATCTTTGGTATAAACCGTATTCATTTCAACTAAATTATTTCTCTGGATGACACTTGTTTATTTTACAATCTTATCCAATAGTTTCATAATTTTAATAGGGATACTATGTTTTTAAAATTTTTGTTTTTGTTTTCTGTATTTTCATTAAAATGTTCAGCATTTTTTATAATTTATTAATAATTTTAAAACATAGGTATATGATTGATTATTAAATCTAACTCTTATAATTATTAAAATATTAAATCACATCTCATCATGTTAATAATTTTTATGAGTTATCTAATAAACGTATTAAGTTTATTAATTGTTCAAGTAGTATCCACTTTATACAAATAATTATTATTTTATTTAGATTGCACGAAAAACTTAAGAGGTATATCATAAAGGTGATATGAATAATAATTTTAATATTATTTTATATTTAAACAGAAAGCCATATTAGTTTTACTATAGTCATTATTTGATTCAGATGACCGGTGGGGTTATGAAGAATCATGTTACCTTCAGAAGAAATAATTTCATCAATTAATGGAAATGATGTTTCAACATTAATGACTTCTACCGATCTGAATGAAGTAAGATATTGAGTTTACTAATTTTAAAAAATCGTTGAATGGATAACAAATTGTGGTTTCATATTGGAGTTAGACTAATTAGTGATTGAATTTATGTATAAAAATTTAAGAATTTCACTATAAATTACGTTTTAATTGGTTTTATTTTCCATTACACATGAAGTATAAACAGTATCTGAATATATAAATATATATTAATAGGTTAAATTAAATATTGTTATTTATTATATTAATATTTATTTATAACTTATTGCTTAGATAAGAATAATAATGAATAAATAAAAAAAAAAAATCATAAAATATCATTAATGATGTATTACATAAAATAACTTTATGCTATAAAATCAAAGTTATGGATATTGGATCCCTTGATTTTGTACTTTCGACTATTACATAAAGAAGCGTAGTCATTTAGAAGTATTTTGTATCCAATCGATGCCATTAATTCAGTGATGAAAAAGGATTTTGAAAACAAATTTAAATTCAGAAGTCACTGTAAAGTTTGTTTGAGTTAGATTGTTCTATACAATTTTAAATGTATAATTTAATGTTTTTAAAAAATAAAAACAATATTGAGAAAAAAAACAAAGTGTTGGTAGTTTGTGACATTGGCAATAGCAATAATATACGAATATAAAAGTACTATTTAAAATAACAAATTGTATAGTTATAAATAATAATGATAAGACTCTTGACAAATATGAACTATATTTTTTTTGTAAAATGAAACAAAAAATAATTTAGAATTTATTAAACAGCCATTAGGTATATAAAAATTAATCATAAATGATAATTCAGGGGAATCAGCACAACCGTTCAATAGTTCGTATAAACATATTATGTTAGCAATATTTCTTCTTAATTCACAATAAGTATAACCTAGCTGGAAGATTATATGAGTCCCTTGAAATAGGTATATTTAATTTATAACATAACAATTTTAAATTACTTCTAAATGTTAATAAAAAATATAAAAGAGTCTATAGATAATAATACAAAGTTTATTATCTAGAACTGCCACTTAATGATATATTTACTTAGATTTTATTGAATAGCTTAATTTTTTCATAAATATAATTAACAAGTGTCAATCCAAAATAAGATAATATTGTTTTTGTAATATTATATAATAAGAATAATTGATAATATACAATTAAATGGAAATTTATTTGCTAAATATAATTACTATATAATATTAATTAACTATTGATGAATTGCATTATTTTCCAACAACTTCTATACTTCCACAATATAAACAAATTAAAAGAATGTTACACTAAAAATTGTTATTTTTATTTGGCCCATAATTAATATTAAATTTGAAGATGATAAATGATATTAGGATTTGATAACTTGTTATAATAGATTAGGTGACAGCAAGGCCAGATTGAACAAATTCGGCCCACCGAGTTCTCTGTATGTTACCGACCCACTTACTAACTGGCGGTCCTTGTCCAAATTTCTTTAATCGCATATTTCAATAGGTGCACTAATCTTTAACTTTAAACTATTAATATTTTCTGTTAGCGGCATTTTACAACTTAAAAGGCCAAAAATTGTCGCGGCCCACCGAGTTTTACTCGGTAACTCGTCGGGTCAATCCGGCCCTGGGTGACAGGTGTATAAACATGTTTATATAAAAGCATAATCAGCATTTTTAGAATTATCACAAGTTAAACACGAAAAAAAGTTTCATCGCATAATTGAATCACAATTAACATTTTTAAAATTAAAATCATTTTATATAAATTAATAAAAATTTTTTCTTTATTTTAAGAAAAAAATCAACATAAACATCTGCACAATAAGTTTATACGATGAAAGTATAAAATTACATGAAGTAGTAGATTAAATTGTCACTCATTAGTGCCCCTTAACTAGTTACTTAATTTTTTTTTCTTAAAAAAAGCATAAAATATTTTGTAATAAATCACGACACTATTTCCTTTTTAACTTGTGGATCGGGTGTTCTGGGATTGTAGGAATGGAGAGATTTTTTATAAGAGGATTGGAATGGGTTCGAAGTTTTTTATAAAAGCGTAAATATCAAATTCAAGGTTCCACTTCTATGGTTTTCATATAGAAATTGTTATACAACGTTAAATTAGAAATACATGTCGGAGCGTTTAAAATTCTTTGAAGTAATATATTTTGAAATGTTAGTAGTCTATAAGTGTATGATTTTTTTTTCTTAGCCCCATAATTGAAATCCATTTAACCAGACAGATTTCAGTAGGGCTTTATAAATTATTTGAGAAGAAAGCCATGTTTGATGATGTTGAACAACTAGAGAGCATATTTGTTCAAAGAGAAAGAGATTTTTATGCGTTAAGGACTGAGGAACACTTATAATATTCGATAAAAAAACCGCTGAATGAATGAGAATATTTAGATTATTGACTGCTTTGTCGATACCTTGATCAGTTTTTACCTTCATTTTTAAATTTTTATTTTGGTCTATATTGCTTTGAAATTTATAGTAATCAATTGTTGGTGAAAAAAGAAAAAGTCTATCATTATGTAGTCGTGGCAGCATTAATAATTAGGAAGACGGACGAATAGTCAGAACTTAAACCAAGGGATATTGTTTCCTGAACAATACAAATTACTAAGAATTGTTGTGAGAAAAATATCTAGAATATCTTGTTTTTTCTAAAGGAACTTGTTCAATAAGTAGGTCCTGGTGGAGGGAGAATATATATTTATTTAAATCAACAAAGTTATAAAGTATATTACCATAAGGGTTGGTTGCACGGCATCCCAGCGTGTGTTTAGAGTTATAATCGCCTCCAATTATAAAATTATTGAAATTTTTAGGTGGCGTCGACAAGTATCGAAGTAGTTCATGAGATCTACACTGGTTAGATAGTGTCCAGAAGAATTTTATATTTAAGTGATAACAAATGGTATTTTATTTAGGGTAATTGAGATAGCACATGAATGAATATGATTTTGAGAACAATTTGATAGTTCACAGTAGTTTAATTAGTTCTAAAAAACATGGCGATTCCGCCATGAGTTGCACCATTCGGATGGTTTTATTTAAGTAATAAAGTATAACCAGGGATGAAGACGCATGAATACTTAGTAAAATAGATCTCTGTGACTAGGGCAATATCTATGCTTTTGTCATATAGTAAATTTTGTAACTCATTTGTGTGATTCCTCAGATAATTATTATTAAACAGATTAACTGATAATGATTAATTCGTGTTAGAGTTATTATTCATTTTTTTTGACTTAGAAGGAATGAGATAACTTGCATTAAAATTGAGATTAAAGGGTTTATAAGTGATTTTGAGTCATCTATGAAGGATGTAAGGACTTTGGTTATGTCTGAAGTTGGTGTTGGAGGTAATTGAAATGGTGGATTGGACGTGATCTAAGTAAATGTTTTAGTCATATATGGTACTGAATGATTAGATTTTATATTTTAATTATTTAAAATCGACTAAATAGTATTTTGCAAAAAATTACTTTTTGTATTAGGCGATTTTCAACGTTGTAATTCCTTGTACACATGGCAACCACGGTAGTTGGCTGGATGGTCTTTGGATCACAGTGTACATTTGAATGGTGAATCACATGATTTGGTACATTCAATGGATGGGTGGAAGGTGCTGCAACAAATGAAGCGGGATGGATATCCACAGTAAGCTCGGGTGTGTCCGTACTCTTGGAAATTTAAGCATTGACTTATTGATTTTGGCTTATTCGGTTCTTCAATTTTAATTTTTCTAAATAGTAATGAGGATAAATTGAAGATTTCATTTAAAAGGCTATTGGGTTCAAGATCAATAATAAATTAATAATATTGAGAATGGGTGTTTGTTAATTTTATGTATGGAATTTGTGAATTGTCTGATCTTGTAAAATCATAGTTAAAGTTCAGATTTTATTAATTTAATAGTTGTAGTAAGAACCAAATTGCTGGTTATGACTTGAGTGGGTTTATCTTCTCTTAATTGATATCTGTGATATTCTGCATTCTGTTTTTTTAAGAAGTAAATTAGAGTTTTGTAATATTCGGGATTGATAATTTGTATATTCATGCAGTACAGAAGAAATTATCAACATCAATTTGTTCTATTATAGCTTAACACAGATCTGAGAAATTAATTATACCTTTCACAAAAATTGGTGGTGGTGTTTTATTTTGTTTTTCAGGGTATAATTCTTGTAGAGCAGAGTTAGGTTAGGTTAGTAGGCTTTAATTCTTCGAAGCGACTTTTACTTACAAATAATTTGCTATATTTGTTTAAAAGATCATCAGGAAAATTTTAATGGGGGCAGACTGAACAGCTCATTTTACCAGTTCTTATTAGCCACTCGTCGTTTATGGAATTGATTTTATTAATATACTCGGGTGAATGATTCAAAACGGAGTCAGTGATAATGTTTTCGATAGTATGTTTGTTAAGACACGCTTCGCGCATAGTGCTGTTATTAATTGTAACAGAATTACTTATATCTTTATCTTTTGGTATTGTATTAGTAGATCACCGCATAATTATCTTTGATCAAAGGTCAAGTGACTCTTTTCGTGGCAGCAATAGCATGTCAACTATTTTAATGGAATTTGTTATTTTAATAATATTTAAATTTTTACATTTACTTTTTAAAAATGCGAAATTGACAAAGGTACTTATACACAATTGCGTAATTAGATGAGGTAAACGAAGATTTTTTTTTTAATTGCTTATATTCGAATACCAAAAAGACGATAACCCATCAATTAAACAGATTTACATTTATAACTATAGGAGAATATTATTGTAATATCGAAGATCTATATAATGTCTATATATAAAATTAAAATACCATTTACTCATTCATTGATCTCTTTATATTAAAAATGATATAACGTACGAACAAGAAATTTCAAAGAGTAGTTTTTTCAATATACTATTCAATATACTAGATGTGCATTAGATGAAAAGTAGAAGAAGGGATTTTAATAAATATTGAGTGTAAACTGATTAATTAATTATGAGTTTAATCGGATTTTACCAACATTTCGTAATTTTTAATTGACCACAGTTTTAACATTTTAGATCTCTTTAAACTTCATTTATTGTATTTAGTTGCAGTATCACAATTTTTTTTTACGTCATTCTTGCGACCAAATTATCATATTACATTGAATCAATTACATTTTACGTCCACGTGAACTTGTATTTAATTTCAACAATAATAATGCATATTCTTTCGTGGTCCGTTTGACATAAATTGAACAAAAAATTAGTGCCAGTGCAGAATGTTGAGTACATGATAATTTTAACTTTATTATTTACTTCTTAAAATTATTGTTATCTATATATTGTATTCGTGTGTAAGTCTCCTTGCCAGTTTAGCTTTTAGCTAACAATACTTTTACTTCATAAACAATTTTTAGTATTTTCAAGCAAGAGATTATGCAAATGACATGGTATTTGTGGTATTCTCGTGGAGACTTAATCCGCTTACAGAAGAGTGTCTTGTTTACAAGGTAATCCTTGATACTAATTATCAATTATTTGTAATTTATTAATTTATTAAAGTAATGTGGTAACATTTTATTGAAAAAATGTATATGTAACGAATATTTAGTTATAATTCTGATAAAAACACAATTTAATTAATTAAGATTATTTGTCTATTTAGGATGAAATAGAGCGAAAAATGATTAGATATCTTCTGTGCTTATCATAATATTTAATTCTATGGTCATACTATTATTAACGAATATTAACTACAGCTATCCACTGCTAATTAAATCTAACAATATTTAAAGTTACCTACTAAAAAATAAATTATACACTAAATAACTAGGGACCTATTTAATAATAATATATTTAATTTAACTTAGCTATTAATTATTAACTATTAACTAAAAAAAATGTTAGTATACGACCGCGACTAACCATTAAAGGTTTTAAATCAATCACCATATTTTCTCGGCATTAAAACGGGGGCTATATTTTATTAGAACGTATGTTTCCAAAAAGTATTTTCTTAAGCTCATATTAATTTTAGATCGCATTTTGTTGGAAAAATATTTTATCGAAACGTATATTCTCGGAAATTATTTTATCTGACCCATATTAATTTGGAATAGTATTTAATTGGAAAATATTTTTCACTAACCTCATGAATTTGAAAATTATTTTGATGGAACTGCATTTATTTGAGAAAATATATAGTTAGAAAGTATTCTGTGTGAAAATATATTGTTGGAATGGTATTTTCTCGGAGACAAAATAAATATTTTATTTCATTGCTATTTAAATTTAAAAATTGTATATCAACTTATTTCTGCTATAATCAAAAGTAAACAGAATCTAAATGCCATGTAAATTAATTTAATTATAAATAATGTGGTAATAATTTTGTATCATCTTACAAAAACATATTATATCTTGTAAATTAATTAATATTAAGTAATATCAAAGTATCTCATCAACTCATAATATTCATAGTATTAAACGTTGGAATAACATGGAGAAAATAATGAATTACATAATTATCTTAAAAAAACGGATTAAATGTAGGTACCTACATTGTTAAAATAGAGTTATAGAAGTGTTTTTTGTCTTATAATATACATTTTTATTAATTATATTCATTAATAAGGTTTTATAAGAATATATCCAGTAATCTTTTTGATTTCAAATAAAAATAAAAATAAAATATATATATAATATATATTATAATAACTTTAAGTTCTACATATTATATTTTGTTATCAATTTTGAATAATTGTATTATTAACATTTTTTTCGTTTTATAATATAAACATATTTTAATTGGGTCTAAGTTAAGGCGATCATTTTTCAAATTAAAATGGGACATAACAAAAAAAATGTTTTCACGATTTTATTTACAAACTTATGTTTTTCTTTTATTTAATTATTAACAAAACTAAGTACTATTATGGTTTTAAGGAACAATAAATTCAAATTAATTAATCGCACTTGTTAATAAGTTACTCATTTTTATTATAAACAACTTTATATATACAGCTGAATCCGCTTAATTGGGACACATTACTTAGGTTACCTATTTGTCCCCATTATCCGACTATCCCGATTGACCAAATAACTAATAAACCAAAACTATTAAAGTTAGATGTACATACATAATAATTTTATTTAAAAATTACATACATACATACTTTATTTAAAAATTACATATTATTATTATTATTATTAGCAATAGTACATTATATTTACTATTTAGTATTACCTATTATATCGAATTCACGAATAGCTTTTTCATTATTTTCCAATTGACTTAGTACCGATTTAAACATGCCTATTAATTTATTTAACTCATGAAGAATAGTATTATGAGGTCGAGCCTTAATTTTATTTAGTATAGAAATATTTTCAATTAACGTTAAATCTTTACGAAACATAATTTTTATGTATTAACATAAACTGGGATCAATAAAAACACACATACGTTAATACACAGAGACGAGAGAAGATGAACTAAAGTTTTTCGATTTTGTACATAGGCTAGTTGACTCTTATCGTGGTAGTAGAAGAAAAATAAATGATTGATATAATTGACATTACTTATATAATAGAGTAGCGTTTCCCAAAGTGTATTCCGCGGAACTTTAGGGTTCTGTGGGATAATGCTAAGGGTTCCTCAGACATATGTGATTCTTGAGAAACTTATTTTATATTACATTCGGAAAAAGTATTATTTTATATCATTTAATCATTTAAAAAGAATATGTTTTAAACTAATTTGAATAAAGAGTAATCATTAAAAACATTTTTTAGAGTATTGGTTTTCCTTTTTTTTTTTTTTTAAGAAAAATTAGAGTTGAATTGGAATTAAAGAGATTAGGGTTCTGCGAACTACAAATTATTTTTTAAGGGTTCCGTGATTATAAAAGTTTGAGAACCACTGTAATAGAGCCATAAATATTAGATAATTATAGTTTTGATAAAAAAGTAGATAATTTAGCTCAGAGTACCTAATTAGACGCTTTTATTTTTATCCCTTATAACCGATGGTTTGTCCCAGATAAATGAAGTTAAATTGTCTTAGACGAATACATTCGTTCGATACTATGCCAATTTATCCCTATTAAACGGTTGTCCCCTATATGCGGTGTCCCAATTAAATAGATTCTACTGTGTATAATACAAGAAAAAGTTACGTAAAGCAGGTGGTTGACGATTTACTGTAGCACTGAAATAATGAAGTATGAAAAATAATTTTTTGTTTGCACTTGACATTGCGGTGTTTGTAAATTATATTATATATTTTATTAGTGTAGTTATTAATCTCGATACACTACACACAGTCCCTATCAATTGCCGTCGTCACTCATCACCTATTACCATGCAGTAAAACAGTGTATACACGACAGTCGAACACGTACTAGTTGAATATTATGGAAACAATAATTTATTAATAAATTAAAATTGACCATTGTTATTTTTGACTACTTTCCGAAAATGGGACATTTTATTGCCCGGTAGATTCTCCGAGGAACAACGGAATAAAGATATGAATAAAAGGACCTATGGTCACCTTCCTTGATGAAACAACAGCAATTTTTTTTAGAGAATCCACATTAAAATTATAAAAAATATAGGACATTCTTTGAACAAAGAAAACAGATAAAATTAAATAACATAGTTCATGTATTAATCATGGATATTTTCCTTAAGTTAAATATACCTACTAACAATTATGAATTTTTAAAGTAAATTTTTAAACAAAAATAAATACCTATTAATTTTTGTTTAAAAATTTGTAAGTCATAATATTCTAATGACACTTGTGCATCATTTTTTAATTAAATAGTATTTCCTTATAGGACCTATAAAATATTATCCTGTAATACAATATCTAATACTTGATTAAAGGTATATTATTTGACTTATTCAAAAATATTTTATCATATTATACAAAAACTACAAAGCAACCATGTATCTGCCTACTTTATATCTTTTAAAAATTACTAAACTATTTACTTATATTTTAAAGTTTAATATAGGTAAAATACTTTAGTACCGATATGGCTATGTATTAAATGTCCAATAAATTTTGTTTGTTTATGGAATCAGTGTAAATATTAAGAAATATAATTATTTTTTTTAGCGTTACAGGCCATTTAGGCCCTTTGCTGTCAATACTAAATTCTTTCATTCTTCGCTATTATATACATGATTCATATCTTCATTCCAATCTGGTCTCAGCTCCTTTAGGTCCCTGTTGCATCTAACCAACGTTTCTCCAGTCTACCATGTGGTCTTTTCCTTTTTAAATTATTTACAAATACCGTCTTGACAATACTGTTGTCGGTTCTCCAGACGTGGCTTGCCCACTTCAATCTTGCATCTTTTACAAATTGAGTTATACTTCCTTTCTCATATAGCTTCTTTATATGTTCATTTGAACTTCTCTCCTATACTTGGGTGTCAGGATTATACACGGGACCATACATTTTCCTTAAGAGCTTTCTTTCAAATATATTTAGTTTATTTTCATCTCCTGCTAGCCCAGGTACAACAAAGTTTAATATTCAAAATTTTACACTATACATATATGATCTAATGATTATTAACTAATTATTTATTTATTTATATGTTTATTTTTTCAGGCCAATTTATCAAAGGCGATTGGCAAAAAATCATCGGAACAGCCTAGATTGCTTATGCAAGCCGACGAAGCGACTTTGTCACTTTTAATAGTTGAAAACAATGGAAATTCAAATGATAAAAACCAATCGAATTTAACCGATAGTCTTACAGATGACAAATATAAACAAATTGAAAGTGTAAAATCTGAACACACTCGTAGTGTATTATCTTTAAGCTATAACCAAAATATTCATCCTACTTCGTAAGTTATACAATCCATTAATAAACAATTAAGGTATAATTAATAATATAATTTTAGTTATCTAGATACACTTATAAATATGTTGAAAGGAAATATTGGATGTGGTATTTTGGCTATGGGAGATGCATTCAAAAATGGAGGGTTACTGTTTGCAACCATTTTTACTATCGTCATTAGTTTGATCAGTGCTTACAATCAACATACATTAGTAAGCTATTCTAATAAAATAATAAAAATTTGCAATTCAAGATATTAATATTTTAATTTTTTTATTTTTTAAAAAGAAGTTTTTTTAATTTTTTTTTTTTTTTTATTTTAAAATATTACAATCTGTTTATATAAAAAATATACAATAAGTTACAATGATGACTGATAAAATACTAAAGTAAATTGACGTGAACGACATGAGGAGGAGACCGTCCAATATCAGAACTTCAGAATTTAAGTTTATAATTAATTTTTTTTTTTACAACTTTTATTTTAAAGATATCTAGCCCAGTTTCTTTTTAATTTACGGAGAATATTTTGTGACAGGATGAGAGAGGACATGTTTTTGATAAGATAGTTGATATGATTAATTTATAATAACATTTTTTTTAGTAGCATTTCACAAGTTCATTTACTGTTTGAAATTTTAGGTCGTTATGGAGGGTTGTATTTGTAATGTACCATGTTGCACCAGGTATTAGCCATAAGGTGACTGACTGGGATGGTGGCTTGGATGGGACAGATGTTCACTGGTTTAGCAGGTCCTCATATTTTAATGCCATATGTTCATATTGGTCTAATGATTCATTTGTAAATAAGTAATTTATTTTTAAAACTCATAGTCGATTTTAGTAGAGGCCGGAGTAATTGGAGGCGAGATTTAAGCTGTTTGCGTTTTTGTTTTGTGTGATTTTACCAAGTTAACCTTTTTTCCAGAGTGATACCAAGGTATTTAGTTGATTGGTGTTGAGTAATTTGCTTATCATTCAATTTTAGTAGAGGACATTCACTTTTATTTATAGAAAGAAAAAAGTTCAAATCTAAACTATCATTATGATAATATTAAACAGTAAATTATACTGAAAAAATATTATATAGTTCCTAATTATTTCATAAAATATAATGAAATATTTTTGAAAACATAAACTTAATGAAAAATTAACTTATATTTATATTTATTTATATTTAGCATACAATACGGACGTGAGCCCAGTTTACATTTAATATTAATACAATCAAATTACAAGTGTGATAACAGATAAATCATTGAAAATACACGATTAGGTTAAGAAATTGAATAGGGAGGGTCCGAATTGGCAATAGACTTATATTACATTTAAAATATATATACGGATCATTAAATTTCATGAATAATTTTTATTAATTAATTAATTTATTGAATAACTAAAGGCATGGTCGGATAACAATAAATATCTAATGTAAACAGTATTTACAGTTATAACAATTCAAATATAACAGTAGCATATTATATAATATAACAATATGCAAGTTGGACTGGCGTCAAAATGCCAGTCGGTGATCTAATCTAAATGCCCTTTGGTCATTACCCCTGTAGATTACCCCTACTCTTATAAAACATGATAATATATTTTAGATTCTGAGCCAAGTTGAATTTACTGTAATGTGTCTTTTTTTGTAAGTGACACTATAGTGAGTTAAGTATGTTGTATGCCATGTATAACATGGAATATTTATGGTGGAGGGCTAAATTTTGGTCCCGGAGGGGGGGCTTTTTGGATCCAGGCAAATGCAATCGCTTGATAATTTTAAATTATTTATAAATCATTCATCTAAACTATTTGCATTAATATCATGTATATAATTAAATATTTCCATTTTAAACATATCAGTTATATAATATATATAATATATGACCGTTGATTTGTTGCTTCTTCACCGGGCATATTTTTTTTATACTCTGTCTATAGATTTTTCTTTATAAAAATAATTTTTTATGTAAATGGTTAATCATAATAAAATAAGTTATATAATTAAATGATGGAAATTAAAGAAATTTAGAAATAAGTGAACTAACACTTTATATGTCCAGATAAATGATTATAATCACAATTTGTTTGAATTGAAATCATATAAACTTCTTCCGCTAGATTTATAAGCTATTATTAACTTTAAATGTTATTCATTGACTTCATTATCAAAAACATATCTAACACAGATAGCAAGTTGATTTAAAATAGAAACATCTTGAGTAGTATCTACCATAATACTAAACAGTTTAGCTTGTTTTATATTATTTATTAATTAATTTAGTATTATTTGATCTATAATGAAAATTAGTTTGTTCATTAAAAATTTTGATATGACTATGTACTTTATTTTTAATAAACAATATTTTTATATATTTTTGAAATAAAAATAGCAAATGAACCCTTTCTAAGACCTTGAACTTGTTACCTTTTTTAATATTATATACCTAATTGTTTTTCTTTTTGCTTATTACTTAAATGTATGATGTTTCGTATATGCTCATTCAAAACTAAATCGTAATCTTTTATAAACCAGACTAATACTAAAAAAAATTTCGTGGTAGATAGATTTGTCTTCTAAATTATGAGCAGCACATACTACTATGTATACTTAAATATACTACAACAAATTTAATTCAAATACTCGTATAAAATCACATAATAATCTACTCGTCATTAAATTGGCTTCAATAACTTAACCCAAAAATCCTACCAGTAACGTCAAATGAAACTAGTCTAGTGAACTTATGTAATTAAAACAAGTAAATCCTGGATTAGTAGCTGTGCAACTTTTTGATCAAGCAATCAAGTGTTATTTACTCTTCTAAAAAATTAATTTATTGTACAAACACTGTATAATATTAAATTAATTAATATTATTAAATATATATATATTTTACACATAATTATTACAAACTCTATTATTCTGAGTAGTATAAGAATTTCAGACTTAAAAATAACATTTAAATTATTTTTTTATTAGTTGGGATGTTCAAAAACGGTAAAAAAAAAACTTAAGCTACAACATAATCCAAAGTTTGCTGAGACCATAGAATTATCGTTTCAATACGGACCACAAAAATTTCAAAGCTATTCAGTATTTTTTCGGTAAGTCAATATTTTTACATTTATGTAAATAAAAATTTAGAATATTTTGATTTTTACACACAAATTTTTTTCGTCAAGTGATATCAAATATTGAGAAAACAATTTACTAAGAATGACATCCAAACTAAAATTAATGGTTTCCAAATTAGGTATACTTTTTATTTATCGAGTCTTCCCTCTTTTAATTAGTTTCTGATTGAGCAAAAAGGTTAAAAGTTAACAATTTTTATTATTATACATATTAAATTAGTACATCATATAAATAGTGATTAAATACTTTTCTGTGAATTTAATTTAGTGTAAAATGTAATATTTTAAAATTGTTAAGTATTGTTATTAAATTTTTAGGTAAAAAATGATATTTATATAAAATTATTTGAATTTAAAATTCTTAAAAAAAATATTTACTAAAAAAATATAATGTTTAAGTTTACATATTTGTTTTATTTTTATATAATATGATTCATAACTAATAATTATATTATGATATTTATTTTACAGGAAAAGTGTTAATAGTTTTATAGTCATTAGTCAGTTGGGGCTTTGCTGCGTTTATGTTATTTTTATTTCGAAGTCTCTTCAGCAGGTATGTTCATTTTTGTTTTTCTATAGTGTTTCTATGTCGTATTTAGATTTGAGATTATTGAAAAAAAAATGTTATTTGAAATTTTTAAAACTTTCTATAATGCTCGTAATTTTTTTAAAATATTAAAATTGTTAATGTATCGTAATAAATGTATCTTTCATACTTACGAGAAGATAAGAAGACATATATTGTTGGTTAAGTATTTATAGTATTTTAAAGCTGTCTAATTTACAAATTCATGAAAATAAACTCTCTATTATGGCATTGAATCTTAGATAGTAAAATACTAATATTTTAGATTTGGGCAATCCTAAAATTAAAAATATGGTAGTATGAATTATTTAAAAACTATTTATCTTAATAAGTTATAATTTGTTAGTTTCCTTTTTTTATTTATATATATTTAAATATAATAAAGTATAATAAGTTATATCTGATACTAAAAAATATCGAAATAAGGATACAGTAAACTACTTTAACGCCATAACTAAAAGATTATAACAGGGACAAATATCCTCTAAAAGAGAAATTCGGCAAGTATTAGTGAATTCATTAATCTACAATAAAATAGTAAACAAGCAATTCTACATGAACATAAAATACTACAAAATACAATCAAATGATCAGATATTAAGATGTCACATTTGCAAAAATTATGGGCATATTGACAAATATTGTCTAACCAATGTACACAATTGTATGATATAATGAGTTAAAAATAATCCAAATAAACGCAGCAAAAAACCATATAATTAACGAAGAATTATTACACTACACTGAAATTAACAATATAGACATATTATTCATACAAAACACTATAATCTAGTTGGACTAAATATCTCTCCTTGCTGGATAATATGTTACAAAAACTAACAAGCTCGAAAAAAAGAGAGAATAACAACAAACTTTCAATTGTAGTGTTAAATCAAGACCTTAAAGTTATAGAGCTATAGCAATATACTTTGTTGTAACCAATATTGATATTAATGTTACAAAAATTATTATTATTTCCGTTTACTTTCAATTCAAAACGTCTACAATCAGATTCACTACAAAACAGACAAACGTAATAGGGAAATAGGTTCAAAAAAAACTACAATAATTTGGGGCAGATGTAAATGCATTCTCTAAAACAGTGGTTTTTAACCTTTTAGGGTCCACGACTTCTTTTGATTTAAACATAAAATATATGGCTCCCATAAAAATATTTAAAATAAACAAATTTACATTATTTAATCTAACTTTTTTAATAAAATAAATATGTAATTATTAATAATAGGAATTTTTTTTTTTTACATTAATTTTTTTACAATTAAAAATTAATACAATAGTAATAATTTTAACATTTATTGGGACGGCAGTGCTTATTTTTATTGCATAATTTTTTTAAATCGTGCTGTAAAGCTCGATTTTTATTTCCTTTTCGGTATTCAGTCTTGATCTATATTTAAGTTAAATAACTGCTAAGATCAAAAAACACGTTTCACATAAGTATAAAGAAGCAAACGAAATCAAATTCCTGATAGCCTTATTGGCTACAATCGGATACTTCTTCTTTATAACTTTACAAAATTGTGGTAAATTCTAGTACCAATAAAAGTCTAAACCTGAAACGATGAAATATTAAAAAAACTAAATAGGAACTATTAACTAGAATACTCTAAGAAGAATTTAATAAACAAGAATTAATTGGGAATATCAATCAAAGAATTAAGCAAATAACTACTATACTTACAAGAGTAGCGTACACATCAATACTGATATCTGAAAATGACTTATGACCAAAATCCTAGTGGTGGACACCAGAACTAGATCGAAATAGAAGATTAATGAGGAAAAAGTTTCTGTATATTGGGGTTAGAAAGACCTACAGTAACTCCTGCTTATCATAAAAGTGGTGACACGTCAAAATATCCCGGTAAAAATATCCCGGTCAAAATATCCCCGACAAAATATTCTATGACAAAATATCCCGCGTAAAAATTACCCCGAAAAAATATCCCACGTAACTATTAATTAAAAATGTAAACCTTTTTATACAAGTTACATAAATATTAATACATTTATTGAATAGAAAAATCAAGACATTTTTAAAATTATATTATAATGGTATGTTTTTCGTCAAAAATTATTACACTTATTATGATAATTTATAATATAAGTTACATAAAGATATTAATACATTTACTGAATACAAAAAATGAATTAAAACATTTATACTAAGTTATGTGCTATTGATTTTAAATATTTGAATATAAATAAATGAATAAATGAATAATACTAGATTAGATAAAGTGCGATTGTTACTTCTAATCGCAACAGTTATTATATTATATTTCGTCGGGGATATTTTGTCGGGGATATTTTTACGCGGGATATTTTGTCATAGAATATTTTGCCGGGGATATTTTGACCGGGATATTTTGTCGTGGAACCCATAAAAGGTGATTAAAAAGAGGGAAGCAGTAACTACTACTACCGATCATTGGCGATTTCCGCAGCATAACTAACGTCAATGGAAATAATTTATGATGGCAGCTTGAAAATATGTCAAGTATATCAATTGCGATGTGAAAAGAGAAATTCACTACATTAAAATTCCTTGCGAAATAGTATGGATCACATATTCGATTGCAAAATCAACCATAAGGTTAAATACGATAAGAAAGAAGAATAAGCATAGTATATGTATTTGATTAAATTTAATAAAACAAAAATATTGGATAAATATTCTAATAAACAATATAGTAATTTGATATAATATTTATTTTATTAGGTGATGAGTTGGTATAACACACACGTTGATGTGCATTTGAGTATACTAATAACAATGGTACCTGTTTTGATTTCATCACTTATAAGAAATTTAAAGTTTATTGCTCGGCTATCAGCATTAGCCAATGTGTGTATGTTTGTTGGTATATTTGTAATTCTATATTATTGTACCATTGATTTACCACCCATAACCTCGAGAACACCTGTTGCTCACTGGACTACTCTGCCTCTATTTTTCGGCACCAGTATATTTGCATTTGAAGGAATTAGTTTGGTAATTTTTTTTTTTTTAGTTTATCTTAAACTTGTACTTGATTTTTCATAATTTATTTTGCAGGTTTTACCTCTACAGCAAGAAATGAAAAGTCCTAAACAATTTACAAGCACATTTGGAGTATTAAATGTAGGTACGGTGATCGTTACGACCCTCTTACTAATTACTGGTTTTATGGGTTACTTAAAATTTGGAGAAGCAGTACGAGGTAGCCTTACTTTAAATTTACAAGAGGAATTTTTGTAAGGAATTTGTAATTTTTTTTTTTTTTTGATAAAAATATAATTGGAAAATTAAATTTTACAGATTATCTAAAGTCGTTATTTCCAGTATGATGTTAAATATTCTATGTTCATATTCATTGCAGTTTTATGTCTCAATTGAAGTATTATGGCCAATAATTGAAAACAAATTCGGACCATTTAGATCGCCTTTACTTTGGGAAATAGGACTCCGTGTAATATTAGTCCTCATTACATGTTAGTAAACTCTATAATTATTTAAAATGTATGAATTTAAATAGGTAATTTTATAATTTAAGTAAACAAGATTTTATGTGTTATTCATTTAATGATAAGAATTCTTCTGCTTTCATTTCTAAATGAAAACTATTAATATCATATATGAATATAATTTTTGTTATTTAATTATATGACACATATATATAACCCATATTGCTATGATAATTATTTCCTGTAGTGGCACTAAGGGTTAGCAAATTAGAGCTTTACTGTATGGGCATCGATCCAATCTTAAACATTATAATTAGGTCATATATTTAATAATCAGAAAAGAATAGTAATATTTCATCCTAGAAACACGAAAATACGAGTACGTAATTAAGAATAATCTATATTATTCTTAATGAAAGATACTGTAGATACTATAGGTACTATTATATAATAACACTACCCATGATCCAAATCCGTATCTCATATTGTATTATTTGTGTTTATAGTTAACAAGTGTAATCTAATTTTTGGAGAAAAAGACTTCAGAAATGTTGACATCCCATTAGTTTTACTTAGTAAAATATTTCGGTGTCGGCACTGTTTATGTCCTTCAAAGATTTTAGATGACTAGTTTGTCTATCAAATATTTATATTGAACCAAGGGACGTCCTTAAATTATAAATCGTAACACAATGAAATCTTTTCGCTTTAATCTCCAACTGATTCTATATCACCCCATGGTTTTTAGCAAAGATTTTTAATTCATATAAATGTTTTTTATGCTCTCTATTACAATTAATTTGATTATTTCACTATTTTATTTTTTTTATTTTGTCTATTAATTTAAATTTCTTATAACATCTATATGAACAATAGCTTGGGTGTATCTTTAGTAGATTTAAATATCCTAAGCATTCAACTTGAAACTGTATTAAAATGAATGATTGTTTGTATTGATCCCATATTCTGTAGATATTTGTAATATATATGTCATATTGAAAATATCAACTTATTTACGATCAGGGGTAAAGTGGCAAAAAAAAACAGAAGGGATTCTAATCTATATGTCATACTCGTCGTCCTTATATTCCCATACAATTACTATATAATTAATTATAAATAGTTATATATATTCTAAGGTGTTGTTTATGCAAAATTTCCTCCACAACCTATTCATGTGCTATAAAAATATATAAACTTGTAAATGACTTACTTATTGTTTTAAATAACAAATTTTAAATTTTTTTTAATAAAATAATTATAAATTAAAAAAGGTTATACACATATAAGTATATATTACAATATAATTTATAATTTATATTTAATATGAGTTATTTTTGTTTATAGAACACTATTTAACACCTAGTGACATCAACTAAATTGCAAAGCTAATTTTTCAACTATTTTATTGTGTATGATTATTTTTAACAAACAGTTAGAGTGTTTCAGTAAACTTTCCGGAGAAACGTTAAAGAGGGCGCTTTATAAGCGATGTGAGAAGTAGGCTGCATAGTCCCCTTGCGCCTCCCCCCACTTTATATCCTGCTTATGATGTATATACATTTTGCTTTAGATAACTAGAGGAAATATTTAGATTATCATAGTGTTTATAACTAAATAATTTGACAGGAGTGTAGTCGTCATATGTGTGCTTACAAATAGCCTGGCCTATCCAATATAATTTTTGTAACTATATGTGTCTACGTGTTTGAATTCGTTCCAGTCATCGGGGCCGATGTTATTCCACACTTGACGATGTTCATATCGTTGATTGGCGCCGTGGCATGTTCGTTTCTGGCGTTGATATTCCCGCCGCTGTGCCATATTGCTGTCGTCAATGCCGGTGACCGAGGCGACAATAAATACGGCCTGTTCAAGTGGCAATTAGTGATGGACGCGCTCACGTTAGCCTTCGGTACGATCGGTTTCTTCACTGGAACATATGCTAGCGTTTACGAGATATATGGCGCGTTTCGAGGGGTAACGATAGTCACCAACAGTTCAGATTCTACTACACAAGCTTCGTTCCTATCTTGACGTTATTTCTAACTCCAAGTGGCATTTTTTGCCGAAATATGGTTGTTGTACAAGTAATATCAGTCATTCTGTACCCACAGTAATCACAACCACGTATTATAGTTGTCATGTGTATAAGCATCGTGCATTTTGTTATTGTATCTATATAAAGTATTATTACAAACACTTGCTTATACTTTCTTTTTTTTTTTTAATGGTTTTCTGTATAACTTTTTTAAGATATCCTAAATGTTTTTTTCTTTATAGTTATATCACTCATGCACATGGACAAAAATTTTATTCTGCATTACCTATTTATACATTAAATTATTAAGTATACTTAATTAAAAAATACTAGGATCATTTCAATTATATTGTTATATGAGTATATTACTCTCGAATATAGAATGATACGAATTGTACACTAATTTGTAATGTCGAAGTTAATAATTAAAGTCAATATAAATTATTTATTTTTTGATATTATTGAGTATAAGTATAATTATAAATTCAATAAACTTAAATTTTATAAAATGTCTCTCTATGAAGTCTTATCATATAGGTTAGGGTCTTATCATACTAACATATCACTATGTAAATAATGAATAAAAAAAAAAAAATGCAAAAACACTAATTTTTATTTATTTATTTACGTCCCGAAAGCAACACTACACAATTAAATTTAAAATATTACAATTTACAATTATAACAATTTATCACAAAAATAATCTTTTTAATTTATACATATTATTAAATAAAAAAATCATATTTTTAATTCTACTGATAGGTTCGTAATTACTGTAATTTTGAGTATGATGTTTAGACTAATAAAAAAGGAACATCATTTTTTAGAATTAAATGTTGGAACACACGTTGATTTGGATCCCAGTAAATCTGAATCTTAAACATTATTAATTAATAAATTATAAGGAAAATTAATATCTAAGTATTTTCTTCTTTGTGTTAAAGAAACAGACCTTAGTTTTACTCTTAACAAAAATTCAGAGTCAATTAAGTTACTACATTTATAATTAAATATTTTTAAAATATAATTTTTAGCTAAAAATAGAACTTGAAATAAAATTTTTTAGACAAATAATAAGAATAATATCTTTACAGCTAAAATAAATGATATTTTTATAATACCTAATCAAAATAATTCTCGGGCACCATTTTTATTATCAATTTTTAATTTTTATATGAATTAAATTTATATTTCTTTTAATTAGTAATTGATTATTTTGTTCTCGCTTAAATCAAATAACCTCCGAGAAACTGGAAAACTTTCTCATTTTTCTAGTATTTAATAGTCAACATTTTTATTCGCAGTTTGAAGTATAATAAATTTAAATTATGTCTTTTTTTAATGATTAATTAATTTATCTCTTATCGTCAATATCAAATTGTCTCAAGTTGCCTAGGAAATTATTTTTTTAAGCAATTGCAATTTAAATTTTGTTCAAAAATAAATACTTTATACATAAATAAAATAGTATGTTTAATTGAATTTAATAAACAAATTTTATGGGTAAATAATTATAATTTTTAAAATTAAAATAATCAAAATTTGTTGTTTTTCAGTCATTTTGTTGCGAACAATTCTTAAAAAAATCTAAAAAATATCCATAAAAATATATGTAAATATTCACGTTTAAATTGGATTTTACTTATCTATAATATATGGACCAAAGTCTAGAAATATTTCATAAAATGTTCATTAGTGGTATTCAATTTTGAAATTTTTTAGATTTTGGTGACCCATCTTATCTCAAATAATAAACACCGTTTGAATGATTGTTTTTTTCATTTAGGTGTACTCGTAAATGATAGATACTTATTAATAAATAATAATAAAAATATTTAAATTTCATCATAAAATTAATAATATTATATTATAAGGTATGATTTATTTGATTAAGCGGTAAGAATATCACATATGATAATAATTCATATAAGTGGAAATTCAAGTAAAAATAAAAAATATACAACAGATATTCTCCAAAAACGAAATACCATTTTCCTCCACTGTTCATTTTTCACAAAAAAAAAAAAAAAAAAGGTTTCCCATTTTCCTCCACATTATTTATAATTAAAGTTATGTCTATATTATCCTCCAATATTTTAGCCAGTGTTGTAGGATCACATTTTGCGCATATCTGTTGATTGAATTCTGATCGTATTCTTATTGGCTAGGGAAAAACGCTAGTTCAAGTGTCCGACATCACTCGCAGTTTATAATAGTTGATAACTTAATATTTTAACTTTGATAACGATTAATAAAGATATGTAAACAATGTATACGTTTTTGTCCATATGTTATGTGTTTATTAAACATATAACATATGGGCAAAAACGTATACACTTATTTTGTTATATTGTATATCATAATTTATCACTGATTATTATGATTACACTCATTGATTAAAACAGACACATAAATATACGATATACTCGTATAAATAAGACTATATTTGAGGCGCATAGAACCAGAACGGCCTAACCCACAAAAAATTAAATTCTACTTTATGCGATAAAACGTTTCAGATTTATATTACGATTCTACAATTTTATTATTTTATTTTTTGGAGGAAAATGGTCAAGAATTATTATTATTTATTTTTTTTGTGGAAAATGGACTGTGGAGGAAAACTGCATCTCATTTTTAGAGGAATATGAACCCGCCCAATACACAGTATATCAGCTTAATAGTGCTTTACATTTTACTGCACTACAATATAAGTTCTCAAACTGCTGGTGCATGATTATTGTTATATTGTTTATATTAGGTATAATATTTATAAAGTAATATCTGAAAAACGATATAGTATCATTTTGATTCAATTTTAAATAAGTGTAATGTAATTAATTCATATTTAATGATTTATGTCATGATTTATACCAATACTATTTTTGAATACTACTTAGTAATTGTAGTTATTAGTAAACGCTATTTGAACATAAGTAGTGAATCCAGATAAGTCAGGAGTCTCAGATCTTTTATAGACCGTCAAGAAGCAACTTTCGCTGAGTTGTAATTTTATGTTTCAGTATTATCCAACATTTTTTTCGGTACTAAATAAAGTAGTATTAAAACTTAAAATACTGCAATATTTATTGTAAAGTTGTTATTGTATTGTATTGTATATTTTTGTTGTATTTCATTGTAAAGTTTTATGCAGTTGTACATTTTTTTTAAAAAAAAACCATTATCAACTAAGAATAAATATATGTCACTATGCATATGTTACATGAACGTTAAGAATTAAACGAGCTGTATCGATCAAATAAAAGTTTACACGCTCAGATTTAATATATATAATTATTCCCGTAATAAATGTCCTCATATGTTTAAAATCCATGCATTGTCTTTAATCACTGAGTTGAGTATACCACCTTCTCGGCCTTCATTAAATATACAAACATTTTATTATATATTTCTCTCTTAGTTTTTTTCGGTAACTTAAAACATTGAATTTGATCTCATAATTCAATGGTTTAAAAAACTCAACGATGATTTAGTAAATCTGAATAATTAATGTTTGCCATTTATTGTGTACTATGTAATCCTATATGTATATCGTACGTGTATTCATCGAATATTAATCAGTATTGTGTTATTTAATATACGTACTATTTGATTATATTGTATACTAGTAGTATTTGAGGTATAGACAACATCTAAGAGTCAATTATTTAGATAAATATATATTTTAATTTTTAATAATATATCATAACATTTTATCTAGGACCAGTAGATAATAATTACACACCTGATTTACAAATGAATATGTGTAATACTTTGATATTAGTACTCTGGTATTTAATTGTATAATAACGGTATTATATTTTGGTCGTTGATTTATTTGATCAAAGGTTACTAAGTGTCTACCTCTCGTTAGTCACGTGTTTATCAATCGAATTCGCAACACACGTGCTCGAAATATACCGATCAAAGGTATTTTATTGCTATCAGTAAATTAAAAAAAAAAAAATTATTAAAATTTTTTCATTTGCCAAAATACTTTGCATTTATTCATGTAAACTCAAAATTAATAATATGTATGTATCTAAAAGATATTTATAGAATTTTAGATAGATAATTTATTGTTATATTGTTTATTTAAATATATACATACATTTTATATTAAATATAAAACCATTTAACAATTAAGAAATTAATATAAAAATAAAAACAATTTTTGGTAGACCTTAAGTTTATTATTCAATGCATTTTCACGAACCACATTTTTGTTTTGATAGAACCTTAATGTAATTCGATCTAGGAAACAAATATTTACTAAACCGATAAATATAGAGAAAATATTTATCTATTACACTTAACGTATTAATGAAATTCGTTGTATTTTTCACATTCAACCATACGAACTAAATAATAATTTAAAAATTATTCAATTCAAATTAATAATTAAAAAATGGATAGTACAATTGTTTAAAATATAAATGTGTAAATCAGAAATCACCAAATGATAAGGCTCTTATCAATGTTACTTGGTGAATATGATTTCTAATGTAAATAAATAATCAATATTGAAACATAAGGTAATGCATTTAAATAAAAAGTTAACATTATAAAATTACTCTATCATTAATAGTCACTGTTAATGAACCATTTAGAATGTTACCATAAAATCATATTATTATCATGTCATTTGGCTGTAATATAAAATCCTTTGACAAAAAAAATTAGTAATGACTAACAGAACTATTGGGAATATATATATATTGATGTTACCATTAAAGATGTATGTGTAGTTTCATAAAATCATTAGGTATTTAAAAAAATAGTTATGTTAATCTATGGAATGTTTTATTCAAGTATGAACTATATAATTCATACTAATATAATATTAATATTATAATATAATATGCAATTTAATCAGTTGTATATATTAGAATAACTTGGGTTTCTTTTAAAATTAAAAGCTTAAATGTAATAGTGTTTGACGGTAATCATACGATATGGTTTAGTCAAATAAAACTTATAAAATTCGTATCGAAAGAATTTATTCAATAGCCAACAAAATACAAATGTTTAGAAAATACATACATTTGTGTTCCTGATTATGTGTGTTTGGGGACATTGTCTTACCACAATGTGAATTAGCTCATCCAATCAGTAAATTATTTTTTATTTTATTTATTGATCATTATAAATTAATAGGTAACCATAGTGATAATGTATTTATAATACTATAAATATATGAACCTAAATATATTTTATTTTATCTTAACTAATTTTCTCATATACTTACATAATTGGATTAACACATAATACGTAAAATATTAACAGCAACCTAGGATTATTTTATAGAACTTATTAATATAACATTTCTACGAAAATCGTATTGATACTTGCATGATGTATTGATGAGTTAGGTTTTTAAATTCTTTACATAGGTTCAAATTTAATATGTTCACTATAATTGTTTTGCTACGAATTTATTTTATATCCTAATATTTCAAAAGTAAAATCATCATCACAATTATACCGAGTTGACATTTTAAATTATTTTGCAACGGGTAAAGGGATATTTTTAACCCTTAAAACGACTTAATTACGATGAGCTGTAGCTATAGTTGAATAACAGTTAAATTGTTGTTATTTTTGTGACATATTATAAACAATATATGCTAATATGAAACCAAATAATTGTATCTAAGTCTTATCACATTTTATCTTTTATCCTTGATGTTAGATTTTTAGTTTTTTTTTTTTTATAATACACTAGTTGTTAATTAATTTATATTCAGTTTTAAATTTGTAAATTTTAATGAAAGACACGCGACACTACTTCATTCATCCATTGGTCACTTTCTTAAATCATATTTAATAAAATTAATTTTCAAAAAGAAAAACTTCTATAAATAATAGTGATAGGTCGGTCGAACCCTGATTTTTTAAATCGAACCGAACTTGAACCGAACTTTAAATTATTTTTTCGAACTCGAACTCAAACTCAATACTTTTTATCATGTACATTGTACCTACCTACAAATTAAATCAACCAAATTATTAATTACTATTGTATTTTAAGTTTTCGTATTACCTATTCTACATTTTAACTTTTAAATCTAAGTAATTGTATTATTTACAATACATTTAAATTTTAGATAATTTCTTATTATTATTACTTTTCAAGACCAGCATTGTGCTTTCTCGTGTTGTCTTGTAACTTATAAAATATTCATTGAGTATTGAGTATTGACAAGTAATATGACAATACAGTCAGTAAATTTTAATAATATATAAAAAAAATAGTAATAATAACTATAATTCTTAAATATAGAATGATTAATAGAATTTATAATGTAAAACGTGAGTTGTAAACATGTTTTTATTAACAGTACAGTAGCGGTATCGGAATATTACCATGGATTTACCCAAAATAGATTTTAACCTCTACAATAAATATGATAAAAACAAAAATAGCTAATTTATGAATGTATATACCATAGACTAATATACTCTATGGTATATAAACTGCCTCTATTGGCGATAAACAACTTATTAATGTTTTGGTCGGCGGAGGGTGAATGTGTTACATGCGACTGGAAAAATAACATAATTATTATAATAATAGCATTATTGTTATAAATAATGCATAACGTGCCCTTTACAGATTATCACTTTCTATCACCAATAGTCTAATTATTTCTAAATAATCATTATCAATTTTTATTTTTCAAAAATAATTTTTGAGAAATTGTACAAATATTTGGTTTTCGAACTATCGTGGCCAGTAAGACTGGTTCAGCAAATATTTTTATGTTCGATTTTCGAACAGTAATAGATGCTTGATAGTTCGGTTCAATTTTTTTTCATGCCGAGTTCGAATTTCGAACCGAATATTAAGGGTTCGGTTCGATTCGGTTCGAGATTCGAACAGTTCGACCCATCACTAGTGAATAAGTTGAAGAAGTAATTGATAGAATATCAAATATAACTATTTGTTGGTTAGGTGTGCTAATATTCTAGAGCGCAGTGGATCAAAACCAGATTACAAGTTTTAGGCTGCTAATTTTATAGTTATTATTATTTAGAATTATTAATTTTTTATAAATATATACTCGTATTATACATCGTAGTGGCTATTATAGCTAATATTATATATCACTCATATCTTCATTATTACTTATTAACTATCAATGATTTATTTTATGATACTTGAAAATGTTATCGTTCTATCGAAGATTTTCTGTCAGGGGAAGTAACAAATGTATTAAATAAATCCAAAATTAATAACTGACTGCAGCCAAATTTAAGTCATATCTGTACATGTCAGGTACAAGTACAAGTACATGTACTTATCCTAGGTACCATATATAAAATGAATAAAAAAATTGAAGCCTTTTTTTGAAAATTAATAATTTAAATAATATATTTTCAACTTTTACTTTACACTTGTGATGAAAATACTATTATTGTGACAAAGTATTGTTAGGATGAAGCAATAAAATATTTAATTAAAAATAAATTAAAAATTTAATTAATTAATTAATTATTAAAATTTAATTAAATTAAAAATAAAAATGTATTAAAAATAAAATTAATCTCGAAGCGTATTTGTTAAAAAATCACTACATAATAAACTATATAACATGGTTTAAAAGAAATCAATTTTTGTGAGTCATTATTCAAATTATTGTACTCATTTATTGTACTATTTTCATATCTTAAAATTATTAAAACGATTCAAATTAATATGCTTATTAATAATCATGTGTGGAATAGATGATATATGATACTAAATATTTTTTTATGTTGATAAGAATAAATAAGGTGCAAAATAAATTCTCACTTTTGATAAGTTGGATTATTATGATGCATATTATTCATAATTTGCAAATAAAATGTGGTACTTGTATTGGATTGTATGATTCAATTTGATCATTAATTACATGATGCAGTTTGGATAAACAAATTAAATATATATATATTTAATTTGTTTAGGTTAGGTTAGGTTAGGTTATATATACATATATATATATTGGTTATTTGTCAGTATAGTCCTAATATGTTAGACATTTGTAATTTTATTATTTAATTTTTTAAAATCAATAATTTCTCAACAACTAAACAAAAAAAACCTAGCTTTTTATTAAATAAAATAGTATATTTTCCCAAAACTATTATTAATAATATCTTTTGTTGCATATGTAAACATAACATATTTTAGAGTTTAAATAATTTATAGCAAAAAGAGTACTTTTATTTAAAAGTTGATAATGGTTTTAAAATCTTGAATTTTTAAAAATTATATTCAAAGAATATAACTAACTCATAAAAATCAATTGAATTAGTCATATAATTAAGAAGAATATTATTTTATACACATTATACTGATTCAAAAAATTAAAATATTCATAACACTGGTATTTTCAAAATCTATTTTTGTATAGGTATATTATAATATACGATTACTCAAAATTACCAAGATTTTATTTTGCTTAATTTAAAATTTAAATATGTGTAATCATCTCTATAGTGGTAGTGACCATCCAATGCTAACCTATAGTTCTCAAAATTTTTCAACTTCGCGCAATTTATCTATCACTAAAAGGTCATTGATTAAACAATTAATTTTATTATATGAATTTAATATTGTGTTATTAATTTATATCACTTCAAAGTGGTGTTACAGCCAATGTTGTCGTGATAGTTTATTTTTATATTTATTACCAGTCGATATGCAATTGTTCAGAAGAGAAAATCTTCTAATCATAAGCGTATCCAGACTTTTTTAGCAGGTCATACACAAGACAAATACATAAATGCGATACTGGGTTACCAAAAGGAAAAGAATCATCAACTTATGCAAAAATCATTATTACCTTATATCAGACTATGATAATAAATTTTCATAATTCTAAATGTTGTTTTGCTGGAATCGTAACTTTCGTCAATCGGCAATACAATTAAAGTTCGATTTTGCAAGTCATGCCTGTGCATTAGAAGCACGACCCGTAGACACGCCTATGCATTTAGTGAAATAATGTTAATGATATTCAACGGAAACACCACTCGAATGATCTACAATTTTATCCAACAACAACTGTATATTAATTACCTACTGTCGCATGGTATTATAAACTAATAATCGATTGAACCATGTGTTGATAACATTGTTATACTATTATGATACATTTTTTTTTTTTTTATTAATTATCAAATTAATAATTCATAATTCATATACGAAGGAATAATAAATAAATAATATATTTTAATTTCAAATGAAATATTTTTAGTAAGATATGTTCCCAAAATATTTTCTTCTAGACAATACTTTTTTCAAAAATTAAAAATTTTAAATATCGAATCAATTAAAACTATTTATTTTAATACAACCGCCAAATATATATTAATTAGTTTACTTTAATATTTAAACACCGTGTAATAAAATAAAAGATTTTAAATAAAAGATTTAAAAATTATAATAATGGGTGTATGTACCTAAATTTACATAAAATATTCTCGGATTAATTAATAATACACCCCAATATTAAATAAAATGTAACAAATAAAAAATAACATTTTAGAAAATCAAATTTCCTATTTGTTATTTTCCTTAATGTGCTTTATGCTGGCAGAAAGCAATTTTTGTGGAAAACACATAAAATCGCGAACCTAAAATTTAAAACTACAGTTCATGATGTGTACAATTCAGAAAATCTTGTAATATTTTTAGTTGGAAATTTTATTAGAAATATATGGACTACAGGATGATAAAAAGAATCCCGAAACTGAGAATTATACAAAATGTATAGAAAAAGTTTGTTATGTATATTAAATTAGTCTCATGGTGATGACTGACTAAGGTTTTAATTTTAATTTGTTCAATTATGTTACAGAAATGTATTAATTTGAATACATATTACGATAAAGTAAATACAAAACAGACTTTGGAGTAATAATTATTGTGATAACATTTTTGATGACGTATATAATACGAATAATCATACTATATTCAGTATTTTCCTTTCAGTTTTAATAAATTGAATGTACAAAAAGTTCAAAAATAAAACTAATAATACTAATACTATAAGATAATAATTTTATAAATTTTATAAACCTTATTTTGAAGTATCTATACGTAAATTACTTGTAGGTTTGTTTATAATTATTCATTCTTTATTTCATTTTCTCGTGATTATTTTCGTTCTAGAATTACAAGTCTGACAATCTGACAATCAAGTATAATTAATTACTTTATTTATTTTACTATAAAAAAATATGTATTAAAAATAATTAAATTCATTCTTTTTTTTATATATATTATTACATAATATTATTGATATTTCCTATCATGATATTACATTTATATAGTAGAGAAGTGACTAGTAAAAAAACCTAGCAGACCGTACTGAGAAAACATAAAAAAATTCTCGATAGCCAAAGATTAAGAAAAAAGTAATTATAGTTTAATTTTAAAATAATGTTGTATCAAAAACATTAGTTTTAATCTTAAAATTGTGAAAAATAATAACTATAATTCTATAATCACAATTTAATGTACCTTATTTAAAAAATCTGACCACTCCTGTTATAAAGGTATACACTGTCTATAGTAAGTAAATTTATAATAATTATATTTTTACCAATATGTATTTTATTTGAAGTAACTCTTTAAAATTTTTTATTGTTATAATACAATTCAATGACATTTCTTGTATTCGGAATTTAGGTATCTCTTGTTATGAATACCTAATAAAATAATAAATAAAATAAAAATAATAAAATAATTTATCAATGTTATCAGTAAGACAAAAAAATTAGTGTAATTATAATCATATAACACTAACTCATACACTACACCAAAGTATTTACGAATGATTAAAGACGATGATGAGCCAACAATCAAGTTTCTGTACAAGGTGTATTTTAAATGCATTGATACATTTAAAATACCTATAATATTTGAGAATATAATTATAACAAAGTTATAATTATCGTTTTAAATATATATTTATATATAATTGAAAACAATAAGTATTATTTTATGTAATAATTATAATATATTATAAAGTAAATTAGTATTTGACATTATAGCACCTAATTTCTCGGACAATACTTATGGTTTTTTGAAAAATATATTGTTATAACAACGGAACATTTTTGTAAAAAAATATATTTTACCTATCTATAATTTATCAAAATATTTATTCAATTATTTTTTATCAATTTTAAATAACAGAATGCATTTTGAATTCGACATTTTAAGACAGTATATTTTTCTAGTACAGTCTGTGAATAAAAATCTAATAACAAATTAAGAAGTATACGAACATATAGTGGGGAATCGTTTAATGATCGATTACTCATCTAAATTTCAAAAACCTATAAATATTTAACTTTAGTCTATATTAGTTAAATGTTTGACTTTTATACATCAGTATTTTATTTTCAAATACACACAAAATAAATTGACTGGAAAACGAATATTCTTTAACAAAAATAACATTTTTTATGGATATATTATTTACAATATTTATACGCGAACCTGGACTTTTGATTATTGCAACTATAGGTTATTCAATAATTAACCGATCTATTTGACACAGTAACAGTTAATATAAATTAAATTTATCTATTACAAAAGTTTGATATAGGTAGTAGAATAATCCCATTAATTGTAGTTTATATTTATTATGGTTGTAATTATTTTTCCAATATAAAATTAATTAATTTATTAGTGGAAATAATAATGAAAAGTTATCGGTTACACCCGTAAAGGGAGGCTAAACGTTGCGTGGGATATAGTGGTAGGGCAATGAACATAGTACACAAATATAGATAGCAACAAACAATGCTTGTCACAGGGCCGTGAGCGTAGTAATCGTATCGTGCGCGTGTGATGACCATCGACGCGAATACTCGACCGCCAGTTATTTTCGTTTTTATTGGATTACTTTAGTTATTATATTATTTAGGTCTTAATAATTCATCTAACAAAAATAAATAAAGTACTAGAGATTGAAAATATGGAAACGGAAAAATCAAACAACGAAGAAACTAAAACCAACAGTGAAGTTCAATCCACTATGGTAGAAATGGGAGAAGTTAACCACTGTTCAAGACCATCCACTACGGTGGAAAATAAGCCATCAGGGTAAGAAATTACAAACGTGTGTATAAAACCTGTATTAACTAAAATTTAGAAGAAAAAATCGGGAAACCTTTATTATTATGTAATATACTATAAAAACAATCTCAGAGTAGTCATACACCAAAATACAAAATATTAAAAATGTAAGTTCTCAAAATTGTATACAAAACTAATCAAAGTTGATAAAACAACTTTTGAGAATATATTTGATATTTAACATAAAAAATGTTAAGTATTTAAAATTCAAATTAATGTTTTTATTAATTTTAATTCAAAAGATGACGGTAAAAATAATTTCCTATTTAAACTTTTAAAAAATATTGTAAATATTGTATATTTAAAAAAAATATAATTTTTTTTAAATATTTTTGGATGTTTTGCAAATAAATTGCCATTTTTTTAGAATTAAAAAACTTAAAAAGTGCATTATACATATATAAAATAGTCTATTTAGAAATGATGTAATTTCTTTATCCAACTTTTTTTAGTCTGAGGTATAAAACAATTTTAAATTGGTGAACCATTGAAGTATTGGCTGTATTACTGCACTTATAACAAAACCTAATGTTATTTTTAAATTTTGATCATGGCAACATATTAAATAGACTAAAACTCAATTTATAGAATAAAAACATTTTAATTTTTACCTTATATGTATAATATTTTTTTCAATAAAATAAAATTATGATTAAATAATTTATTTTAGTTTCTAAAATTTCAAAAAATACCTATTGAAATGAAAGAATTCTTAATAATGGTATTTTTAAATACTCCTTACAACACTCACTTATTTAAAGGTTTCACTATATTAAAATACGTTTATACCTTTTTTTATGCATTAAGTATAAATGAATGTTTTAATTTTAATTCCTCAGAAAATAAACTCTCACAAAAGAGTAATGATTGATACCAATTAATTGAATGAGGCATTTCCGAATGTGGATATAGAAACATATAGATATCATATATAAATTAAAAATATATAGGTCTTTTAGTAACCAAATTTTCATTCAATCCAGATTATTTATTTTAACATTAGACTTATACGATATTTAAAGAGATAATTGAAATTTTATTTTCTGTAAAATTTTCTACATTTTTATAATGATTTTAATACTTTATTACCTTTTTTTTGTTTACATTAAAGTATTAGGTACTTACTTTTTATTTTTAAATATCATACCATAATTTTTAAATTCGGATCTCTGGGATTTCTATTAAAATTATATTATACAATTAATTACATTTTAAAATAATGAAGGATAATGGAATTATGTATAAATTTATTTATTTTTCAATTTAATTACAATTTTAACAATGCAATATGGCGTTAAATTGACTCTTGGTAACTCAAACCTTAATAAATCAAAATTCTTGATATCTCGAATAAATACTCGTAAAATTTAAATTCAGATGACATTAACTTCGAAAATTAATTAGACAAGTTTCCAATACTTTGAATTTTCTAATCTAAATTTAGCACTAAAAATAATTTAACTCTGAAATTATTTTTCGTTTATGCCTTTCTTTAAAACTCAATTATTACAGCCGATTATTGGTAACTCAAGCCTTTATAACTCCATACAGTAGATTTCAGTTTTAGTTCTTGGCTATCTGTTAGTTTAATCGTACACCGTATTAGTGTTAATGCAATAGTTAATAGCACGTGTTATTGCGACTCAAAAAATAGAATTAGCAACATTTTCCTTTGCAGAAAAAATAAATTCTCTTACAATTATTGAAAAATGCGAATTGTAAAATATATAATAATAAAAAATAAAGATGTAATTTTAAAAATAAAAAAGAAAAATTTAGCAACTTGAAAAATTCTGATATAGAATAATAATTAAAAAATTTATAATGTATAAAATATACTTTTTAAAGTTTTTATAACTCACAATTTTTATCTAGTCGACTTTACTTTAGTATACGTGAAAAAGTAAAGAAAAGGCTATGAGAGGTAACAAAACAATAATCAGTTTAAAAGAATATTATGGTTGAATATATCAAACGTACAAATTATAAATTACAAATAAACGAAGAAAATAATGTTAGTTTATTAATGTAATCATATTTTTCATAACTTTGATTACTTTTAAAATGGATCTAAATAATTTATTTTATTATCTAAAACTAATATTCAATAAAATATTGAATTATATTTTAAAATATAAAATTATAAAATTGAATTCATAGAATCCAGGTTAAAATAAAAGAAATAAATTATTTTTATAATAAACTCTAAATCTGATCAATGGCATCCATTGTATTTCACTTTAGCCCCCAAGACTTGTAAATTAATGCAACAAGTGATCATTTTTCAATGGTTACTTTATATTATTTATAAATGTATATAAATAAAAAAAAAAGCTAAATTATATTTTATTATAAGTTGTTATGCACTTATATGATGCGTTGTATGAAAAAAATTATATTTTTATATATAATTCGATATTTTGACCTCTACCAAAAGGTTTATAATACTTGAATACATAGCTAGTGTAAAATTAAGTCATCATGTTGAATAATCTAAAATGAAATTCATCAGTTTTTTCAATGTCTAGGTATATAAATATTTTAATAATTAAAATGTAACCGATAAAGGGAAATCATTTTATTTTAATAATTTAAAAATGTATATGTAAGGTTATATATTAAGTTTTAAAGTAAAAAAGAAAACTATAGTTTACATATTTTAGGTCAATTTGATCATGGACATAGATAAAATTGAATTAACACAGTATTTGAAATATAATAATGGTAACCACATTTATTGAGAAGTTGAATCTGAATGAAATAAATGTAGATAGCTTTAAGCTTGACCTAAAAATAAAAGTATTCCGATAATTTCATTATAAAGACAATCAGTCAAAAGGTTGAACTAAAATCGAATTAAGATTATTTATTGATTCATTTTTTATACTTATTTTATAAGTATAAAATATATAATAGTTTTAAAATCATGCTCCAAATTTAAAATGAATATAAATGTTATATTGTAAGTAATGACTTTATAAAATCAATAATATTACTTAGCTAAACTTAGATAACATTATTTTGACTCAATGATTATTTCATACAGTAAATTATTTAAAAATCAATATTTTATAATTTGAAACAGGTATCTACCTCGAAATAAATTCTTTAGTGTTTTAATTAATAAAAAACAAAAATTGACATTTATTTTTAAAAAATACAGTTTCATAAATATTAAGACGAAATTGTCTTTTAATAAAATACAAACATAAGAAACAAATGTACATGTTTTATAAAATAAAACATCTATAAAATACGCAAAAAATAATTGTAATCATTTTACTTAATAAAATGTTTCAAATTAAACGAAAAAAAAAGTCTGGCTATGATGATCAAACGTTAGTTTCAATGTTATGGCTTCCTCCTTTTATATTAGTTCAGGAATTCGAAATTGAAATCATACATATTGTAGATCATTGAATCTATGTATAAAATATTCAATAGTAAAATTATTTTAAATATATTAGAAAAGTACAGTATATTTTTTTTAGACATTTAATTTCTTATTATATAATATAATTGTCTCAAGATTAATGTAATTGTTTAATTATAAATTGTAATACTTATAATTAAAATCAAATATATATCAAATATGTCATCAGATGACATTTTAATAACTTAATATATTTTTTTTCGAAAAGGTTAACTATTGCAACTTTGAACTTGGTTTACCTAATAAATATAATATAGAATATTTAAATATAATTTATAATTATAGAAACGTATAATATTTTTTGCTTTATGATATAAAAAATATAAATATCTCTCAATTAAATATGTTTAATAAAAAGTTATAAAATAATATCTAGTCGCCCGTTTTAAATTTTATATAGATGAAATGAATTTAAATAATATAATGTTTTGCTAAATAAGAATACATTTTTTTTTCTATTTCAAAATTTAAATTATATTAACTAATAATTTTTGGATTTGGCTGTTGTTATTTCAATGTACTATTATGAATAGTAAACTAAACAGAAGAAGTCACCAGATGTATATTATAGAATTATTTATTTAATATATAACTAAATTTTATACCGGTAAGGCTAAAACAGTACATTTTTTTTTTTTTTTTTTTTTATTGATTTTAAAACATTCATGATTGATGTAAACTTCAAGAATAAACCTAATATAATGACAATTTTTTCAGGGGCGTTATATCAATATTTACTAATGTAGGGCATAATGACCGGTCCAACAAATATGAAATATTTAATACTATCATAAAAAAATTCCCTTGCAAGTCATCAAACTATAACTGAATACTGTTTAATAATTTATATTAAGAAAACTGAAAACTACATCCATTTTTGTTAACATATTCTAAAATATAAAATTTTCATTCAAATCAAAATGTAATACAAATTTCAGTAAACTGTACGCTAAAAATGTAAAATATAAAAACAGTTCCGAATAATATATTCATCATACACCATAATTTCATTTAAATTACCAACTATAAATTATAATTATTATAATTATAACAGTTTAATTTATACTAGATATGCATGATAGAAGTAAGTAATTATAAGCTACAGCGAACTTTATTTTCTTGTAGTAGTTATATTATTGTACATTTATAGTAAAACAAATAAAATCATTATTCATATACATGAATACTATGTGCAAATAAAAGATCAAATAGAATATATCCATGTTTTCAACAACAAAAATATCAATACAACCAACATAGTTAAGAAACAAAAACCATCCATACAAGATACTTTCTCCCAATTGTGCAACAAACTCAAAATCCACACAAAAATAAAATAATTTTCCAAAAATCCACACCCTGGCTTTGGAAAATCTAACTAAATACTGAATTCACAAAATACAATAAATATGAAACAAATTCGACAGTTATCACCACTCATTTTCAATAAATAATCCAAGAAAAATTACTTAACTTCTTACAAATTTATACCGACGCATCTAAATCAACACATGGAACCGGATTTACAATCATCCAAGATAAAACCAAAATTTTACACAAATTTCCTCCGAAAAGCAGTATATTCTAAGCAGAAAATTACACTATCTATGAAGCAATTATAATAATTAATACAACCATTTCAAATAACAACTTATTAATTATTAGCCACTCACTTAACGCTCTCCTGGCACTCAAAAATCCTTTCTCGACAAACAAAACAATCCAGAATACCCAAACTGAATTAAACTCACTTAAAAAAAATATAGAATTTATATAGATACCATCACACATCGGCATTTCAGGCAACGAGATGGCTGAAAAGAGAGCAGATATAGCGACCAGAACAATTTTTCACTCAACTATCACCGACTTACCAATAAATGGTATTAAAGCATTCATAAAACAAAAAATAATCAAAGTATGGCAAAATTATTAGGATTCTATACCGGTGTCTAATAAATTAAAAATTAAAAAACCATTAAAAAATGTCAAATTCCCCAAAACATAAATATACGACAAGAAGTCTTAATAACCAGTGTAAGAATTGAACATACACTCTTATTTCGCTCACACTTAATTAGTAAAGATCCAATAATCATATGGAAAAAATGTTAAGTAGACTTAACCATGCATCACATTAACCAGGACTGCCCAAATTTTCAAAACATTTGAAACATCCTATCAGTACCAAACAACTTAGAAGAAGCTCTTAATTAAGATAACACAAAATATAAAAATTATAAATTTTCATAACGAAATAAATATTGTAAATAATCTCTGGTGTATATAAATTTAATAACTTATACTTTGTAAGCTTAAATTCTACGAAAATGTAATTTTACCACAAGGTTAATGACCTTCAATGTCGAAGCTTTCTTCGAATTTATTATTTTATTTATTTAAATTATTTTATTTAATTGTATGTATTTATTTAATTAAATGTAATTATTTATTTATTTTCAATAAAAAAAAAAGATCAAACAATAAAAACACATAATATCAGTAATTTAAGAATTTTAGTAGGTAACAGCGATTTTTCGTGTTTACAAATGTCGACTGTTTCATTTAAATTAGTTATTGATGTTTCATCACTTGCTACAGCAATAACCAATGAATCATTTAGACGATCATCATCTATAGTTAGTCTGAAGTATGATTTTATTCATTTAAGAAATTAAAAAGAACGTTCATTTGATGCGGTGGAAACAGATTAAGTCATAAGGATTATAATAATTTTTAATGTTTCAGAGTAACTTTTAGGCAGCTGGAATACATTTTTTAAATAATATAAAAATTATGAGAACCATCATCATTGTCATTATTTAAAATACTTGAAAACAATTATTTATCACTAAAGAAATTCAACTTTCAGTTTGATTATATTAATATTAAAGTACTTGTAATATTGTAAAAATCCATCAAAAAACAGCCAATTTAAATTAAATTTTTCAGGGATGGAGGAAAAAAAACGTTGCTAGTTATAATTATATTGTTTTTTATATAATTAAAGCATCTATTTACGAGTAGTTCATGTATAAATCAATAAAAAAATAAAAAAATATTAATCTTACAAACAATTTAAAAAATTGAAGATTTATTCATATTTTACAAACCAATCTATTGAAAAAAATTATTATTTTTATATGATTGCTCAAGTTTTAATAATTTTTCATAAAACCTTGAAATTTTTTTGTTTCTATTTAAAATACTAGAATTCTATTCTGAATAATCTTTCTTGGATATTGTTTTTTTCATTTACATTGATAAAGTTAATATTATTACTATAATTTATCTATTTTAATCTATTTTTGTGATCATCTTATAAGTTAAAATTAATAGATTACTGAGAAGATATTAAGAAAATTCTCAAATCTTTACTCATAATTATTTTTATTTACTATGTTACCACGTTATATTATACGGACCTCTATGTAAACCCAGTAGCCGACCCAAATCTACTTTAAAATTTAGGGTTAGACAAATATGATGATGATGAAATGATGCCATTGAATTTCTAACTATTTATATCCGAAATATTATTAAAATATTAATATATTTTTCTTATATGAATTTAAGCTAATATAATTCATAAATTACAGTATCACTATTAATATTAATAAAAAATATGAAGGGGAATACATTTGATCTGAAGTATATAGTATATATACTTAGAACAATAAGTTAGATTTTCATCTATGTTATAACCAACATTTAGCGAGTAACAAAATGTTAAGGTTTTTTTAATTTAATTAATTTAACCTTCTTACTTTGCACATTAATTTTATCTACAAAGGCCATGTGAGTAACTTCAATAATTGTTAAAATATATTTATGTCAATAATTTTGTCTGTAATAATATTCATTGATTTATTATTATTATTATTATTATTATTTTAAAAACAATTTACTTGTTTGTTATTTAATATGGATAAACTTAAAACATATACAGCTTCATTTTAACTAAACATATCATAAGTTGATTTTAAATTGGAATTTTATTGTTTTATATAGTATAAAGTTTGTCGATTTAAATCGTAAAGTCAGGGATGAAACTGGCTTAGAAACTAATTTTGTAAACAATTTATTGAGTAATAGTCACAAAGCATTGAATGAAAATATAAAAAATAGAATCTTCCCGTATTTCTACTAGATCATATATAATGCGATGACGTATGTGATATCATTTTTTAGTTACCAGATATTATTTTAAAAAATAATGATATAACCCTAAACATATAAATGAATATTAATATAATCAATATATGTCACACAAACATAAATACTCGTTACAATCTTTGTTTTCACTTCTAGCCAATATAAGAGATTACAAAAACCTTAAATTTCTTTATAAGTGAAATTATTATTGTATTATAGCATATGTTGTCTGACAAATTCATGTGAAAATAAAATTAAACTATCTATAGTTTTACACTGACTAAACAATACTGTTGCATTTGTAAATGTATTCGCTGTGATGAAACTTGAAAATACGTTTTAAATATTCGGTCGAATTAAAACTTTACATTGACCTCTTTTTTTATGACATATCCTCTTCACTGTTATGTACACAAATCTCTTACTACCGTATATTTTACTGGTAATTCAATACTAAAAACATATAATAAACGATTATAAGGTAATGGACTTTATAAAATGCAAATATGTAGAAATAACAGAATTTTAATGATTTAAAAATACAAAACTAAAGTTATAAACACATTAATAAACTTTAATTTAATATCATTAAATTACATTAAAAAAAAAATAAAATGTAATTCATTCATTCAATAGTACGATCATGAAAAATTAAACAACTTCCACAAATTCAATGTATTCCATTCATGATTGTGCAATAAATACTCATATATTAATATTATTTATACAATTAATGCCAATATCCATAAACGTAATTGATATAAGTTTTCATTAACACTGCGATAATCTCCAATTAAAAAAACAGTTATACATTTTAAATTTTTACAAAACATTACGAATAATTTTATTTTTTCTATATTTTCCTCGAAAATAAAATAAAAACCCTCATAAAATATAACGAGAAAATATAAAACTCTTATTGAGTTGTCTGAATGATGATAATAATGACTACATACCCTTAAAATTTGGTAAGGTATTGGAATATTTGTTTAGATTTTTAACACTTGAAGATGGTCATCTGTAAGTAAATATTATTTTATCTATTCAGATACAAGTACAAAACGACTGACACATTGTTAAAAAGTTTATTTACTCTATTGATTGATATGACCAGAGCTAAAATTTGTACACAACAGCATGTTTTTTTTGCTGCGTCTAAATGGAGTTTTAGTGAATAATGTCCACGATTTATATTATTCTGATAAAATCGTACTATTTTTATTTTACATATTTGTTCATACGAGTATATTAATATTAATGCATATTTTTACATATTTAGTATGATCGATTTTATTGTATTTCAACCGGGAATAATTAAATTAATCAAAGTACATAATTTGGTTATTTGTTCAAAGATTAATTTTAAATCTTTATGAAAGTTTGAAAATTATAATAAATGCCAAGGATCGATTTCTTGAGTGTAAATATCCTTAAATTTAAAAAAAAAAATAAATGATTTAAAACTGTAAAATCATTTTCAGTTACAGATTTCAGTTGTAATACAACACAAGAACAATTTCCTTTATTTAAAAATGCACCACATTATGTTACGTTGAAAGAAGCGTCAGCCAATAAAAATTAGTAATGTAACTATCGATTATTTATAATACAAATATTTAAAAATAATATTTGTTCGTAGCAACACACGAATATAACAAGTACAATAATATACAATAATTAACAAATATATGTGAAAAATATAAATAATTATTTTTTAATTTTTAATCTCAGTTATAAAATACAAATTATAATAAAGTTACATTATATTAAAGCAATCACTGATTTATTTTAATAAATACATTTTTTTCTCTAAGTATATTTTTAGTATATTTTTATGTATCTTTAAAAATAATAAAATGCATATTTTTGCATATTTGAAGAAAAAACTGAATATCTCCTTGTTTTTATTTGGCTACAGATCCTAGCCCTGGATACAACAAAATGTAATATATATAATATAATAATATGTATACATTTATATAGTATGTAATGTACAATAATGTTATCTAGTGTATTTTATCTTAGTATTATTTCTTTAAATTTATGCAGTCTTCTCGATATGTATTTTAATAACCCCATTCTAGATATTGATTACCATTACAGTAGATTTTTGGTCTATCAATAATTTTTGTAAATAGTTATAACAACACATCTCACAATTTTAGATTAAGTCAAAATTCAATAAATATAATACTTTTTTAAATGAATCATCTTCATATTGTAAAACACATAAAGCATAAAAAAATATAATAGTTCATTGATGTGTACAGCTCAGTGTTAATTGTTTTGGGTTATTAATATAGCTGAAATTTTAAAACTATAAAAAACATATTTAACTATATTTATTTAACATAATACTAATAAAATAGATACCTATTTGTTTAGTATTTTTATTTTATTTAACTTTATTTAAATTTGATCGTCGTTGGACTCATGCAAATAGAAAAATGTCTTTCGGCTATTTTAATTTTGTTCTATATAAGATAAAATATGTAAATGGACCGATGTTCTAATATAAAATATATAAATATATAAATTTAGTAGATTGCATACTAAACGTGCAAGTTTTAAGCAAACAAATGCCGAAACGCGACATCAAATACCCTAATAGATAAATTCTGAAAAATGTTCTAAAACCTTAAAAAATGCTATAAAAACAACAAAATATGTCCTAAAAATGCATAACTTAAATTTGTCATAAAATTTAAAAAAAAATTGCAAAATAAAAACTACATTAAATTAATCAGTATTACTTGAAACACATTTTCTGCTTATGGACCTACATGTTGGGACGTTAGTAGAAAAGATGCATTTGCATCAAATTCCCAGCCCTAGTTATTAATATAAGCTTATAGTTGCATTCTAAATTTCCCAAAAACTTTAAAAACTTAAAAATAAGAAATACTAGATGCTATTATTTACAAGTCAAATGTTACCATTGATCAAAACTATATGACTGAATATAGTTAATGAACCACACTTATTTACAATTATATAAGATATTTTATATGATATTCTATAAGACTATCTTTAAACAATTAACATATGCAATAAGTACCTTAAGCGTTAGGAAAGATTTAAAGATTTTATATATTTGCAATTATTTATAAGAGTAAAGCAATTAAAAACAATGTTAAGTATACAAAAAAAAGTTGACGTAAACAACGATAACCATTTGACCATCTTCATATTAACTATCATGGTAATAAATTATAAATTTGATAACATAAATAATTATAAATTATCAAGGAAGGAAAAATAATTATTGATAAAAAAAGTTTATCGATAAAGAACCTTGATATTATTATCTGATTTTAAATAAATACATAAATGTAGGGTATTTTCAGTTCAAAAAGACATTTTTATTATTTTTCTTTAATATATATAATACTATATATTAGGTAATACTATGTATATATAATATTCTTTAATATTAAATCACTTAATATTAAATTAATTTAAATCACTTTCTATAGTATAATAGTAATCTGGAATAAACCATGAGCATTTCACATTAATCCAAAATATTTTTAATTTGCTTGATTCTAGAACAATTGTTATACTTTATTAAAACTATGTTCCTATTTAATAAAAATATTTTTATATATATTAAAATTAAAAGATAAGGCTTATGTTAATCGCATCAATTATTAAGATACGCACTATTAAGAAAAAAAAAAAGAAAAAACATTATATTCATTTGAATCGTTATAACATAATCACTATATCTCAAAAAAATGTGACCATAATAATAATTTTTAATATTGAAAAACAGTATTATATTATATATATAAACTTATATGTAATATATAATATATATAATTATTAAAATTATTATTATTATTTAGTTTATCATTAAAAAATACACTTATCAATAATTTATAATGTATTATGGTAATTATAATAAGTGATTGGTTATTATATTATATTTTTGATAAAGCTAAATATTATAAAGTTTATTAATTTCACATTGATGTAATTTACTAAAAATATTTGTTTTCCATATTACTTGGGTTTATTTTTTGATAGTGATCTTCTTAATATTTCACTAGTACTATCTATTAGTTTGGTATATTTTACACGAGAAATATGTTTTTAAATTTTAACTATTACTACAAAGCAGGGATAAGTAAAATTGTTTTAACATCGATATTCGATGAACCAATACATCAATTTTTAAAATATCGATGTGTTCGATATATCGGTGAAAAACCATCGATGTTTAAGAATATCGAAATTTAGAAACCTAAAATTTTTTTTCCCTCTAGAGCTAACATCTGTTACACACCTTATTATCTGTACAGTGTACTATTTTCTTGATTAAATAATAAATTTAAGGGTTAAAATACTATTGTTTAACTTTTTAAAAACATATTAAATACTTATAATTAGGTCTCGTAAGTTCATGCATTTGCATGTTTTCTTTGTTACATCGAAAAATATGCTAATTGAGATAAAAATCCTTTTCATAATAATGGTAATAAAAATCTTAAGTTTAATTGAGCATGTTCTTGCATTTTTTTTTGTGTATTGACATATTTGCCATATAGTTGATTTTTTTTTTTTTGAGTTATTAGCGCATATTATTTTATGTAAATTCAACGAAATAGTTTTTTATGGAAGTCAAAATAAAATTAGATCAATAAATGTTTGAATTCATTCTTATTTACTTTTCCGAACTTGTAAAGTTAAAGTTAAAAAAAAATCTTAGTATTTTATCAATATTTTTATTTTTAATGACATTAAATTTTTTAAGTTAAAAGCAGTATCACGAAAACAATGTTATTACATACTACCACTCTCGTTTTACTGACGTGTTCATTGCAATTTATCTATTTTTATCGCAACGTGTGTTCATTAATTATAATTTTAATAAAATGTAACCGAAGAAAAAATATAACTTTTGAAAATATAAGTGGATAATTCTTATAATTTTAAAAAATCCTTAAACATTTTTTTTCGTTTATAGTTAAGGATTTTTAATACATATCTGATCAAATGATAGTGCATTATTGTATGGTTATTTATGCGTTTTTAGTATATGAACTTACAAGCCCTAATTATAACTGTATAGTGTATACTGTATAACGATTATTGTATACTGCACACTAAAATAATGAAAACAAAAAAAATTCAAACTTTACGAACATAAACATCGATGTTTATTCGATTAATCGAAAACAAATCATCTATGTTGAAACATCGGATATATCGACCCAAAACATTGATGTTTTTTCCCATCCCTACAACAAAGTTAAAAACTACTAAAAATTAAAAAAAAATTTTTTACTTGTTTGGTAAGAGTCTTTATGTCAATTTTTTTATATATTAAAATTATAGATCACCTCAATATAACATTACAAATAATTGTATATACTTATGAAATCATTTGTATTAATACTAAATATGGATATTTATGTACATTAAATAATTATAATTTGTAAATAAGTTTAGAATAAAAAACCTACGAGTTCATTTTTAAACAAATAAAACTTTAATAATAAAAATAACATTTTAATCTAAAAAATTAAACATTTCTAATTTAAATATTATAAGAAATTATAAATTGATTTTGGTACAAAGGAATTATTTGTTAATAATAAATTTCATCGTTTTTGAACGGTTATAATATTATTATTTACGTCCTTTTTCAACATTTTTTTTTTTTAGATTTTTGGTGACTCTCATACACTTTATAAAAGGAAATATTGGTTGTGGAATGTTAGCTATGGGACAAGCCTTTCGGCTCGGAGGCTTATGTCTTACTTTATGTATTTTGTTGTACGTGTGGCTAATTTGTGTCTACAATATGCATATTTTGGTAATTAATCTTTCTTCATTTTATTCATTACTTTCAAACAAAGAAATTATAATAACACATAATTCTCACATTTTATAATATTACAAAAATATATATAGGTAATGAAAATTTTTACATTTATAAATATTAATTTATTGGACAAATTTTATATTTAATTTAATTGAATTGATGAAATACTGATGAATAATTATAATAAATCTGTCTAAAGACTACATTAAGCAAGAAAGTTCAAAACCGTTTGCAGTCTAAACGAGCACAGTCATTTGGCGATACAGTTGAAAATGCATTCAAAATGTCCGACAAGTGGATATTTCGTATTATATCTAATAGTATTCGGTGAGTATTTAAACAAAGCAATTTAATACTACAAATTTAAATTATTTTATTTTTCTTATAGAAAGATTGTTTTGTATAATATACTTATCACACAAATTGGTTTATGCAGCGTTTACATTCTTTTTATCAGTGAAACATTGCAAGAGGTAAATTAAAAATAATCTGTCATTTTATATCAAATAGGTATCTATTTTTCACAATCTTAAGTTAGTAAGCTGAAGTTTAACGTATATGCGTAGTAGATATTTCTATAAATACATCTCAAATTTTAAGCAAAATTACTACTCAAAAACATTTGAACTTATGATTTTAAGTATTACGAATAAGTAACTATGAGGATTAATAAACTACTTTTGATGTATAAAAAACAATGAGTTTTACATTTGTATTTTTATCAAAACAAGTGATTTACTCAATTAATGAATTTGACTATTATTAACTATATAATATATAATATATTACTAACCTGTTTATAATATAATTATAAGATACATTTACCATTTAAACATTAAAATCGATTGAATCGACCAAGGTATTTTTTTTTTAAATAGTATTTTCTTCAATATATTTAGATTTTAACATATATAGTTATATATTTAGTATTCCTATGTACAACTAAAATTTGTTTAAATTTATATCATTATATTATATATACGTATAATTATTCTGACACTTTATTCTCTAAATCTGTAAGTTGCTTTATTTTCCTAATATTTACTTATTGGTTATTTAATTCGGTTTCTTTTTGTTTTGGTTATTTTGCAGCTATTAAAACAATATACATGTGAAATGGATAGACATTTTGTTCTATTATTGACAATGCCTTTGATAATGGTATGTGCATGTTTAAGAAAATTGCGATTTATAGCACCATTATCAACTTTGGCCAATTTTGCATTGGTTACTGGCGTTATCACAATAATGTATTATAGCTGTTCTGATCTAGCATTAGATAACCGTAGATTATCATATGATAAATTATCTGAATTACCCACGATGTTTGGAATAATCATGTTTAGTTTTGAAGGAATTGGATTGGTAAATATATAAATTTTATTATATTAGTTGATATTCATTATTTAATTGTTATTTATAGTCATATTTAGATTATAAATCAATAATTACAAATTAGTCTTATAGTATAATTAAAGAATGAGCTATTTTGTGAAAAAAAATTTTAAAAAATAGAAAGACATACACTTCGAGTAATTTCATAAATTTATGCCAAATTAATAAACCATTAAATGTAAGATCATATTTACAGAATTTTTTTTTTTTCAAAAAAAATGTAGTCTTATAATATACTCGTATATTGATTTAAAACTTCAATGTTATCATACATCTTTTGCAATACGGCGTATATGGTAGGCAATTCTCCTACATCCTAGTATAGAAAGCTATTTTACAATATTTTATTAATTATTAAAGTTTTTATTTTAATATTTTGTTGTATATAATATATATTATATATTAGGGGTGGCCAAATTGCGGCTCACGAGCTGCATATGGCCATCGTCATAGTCATATGTGACTCACAGTCTTATTTACAAAAACCAAAATATTTTAATTTTTTTGTATACATTGATAAAAAAAAAAAAATTATTGCATAAATATAAGGCTATAGTGTACAGATTAATAAACAAAAAAAAATTAATTTATATGAATAATAAATTAAAAAATTAAACATAAAGTTAAATTTGTTTGCGTGGTATTTTTTTCGTGTCTACTTTTTTAGTAAGTTTCTTAAGATCTGGTTGAATTGATGTAAGAGTAGTTCTTAGTAATTCTGTGAGATGATCATCAGTCAAATTTGAATGATATTTTGACTTAAGTATTTATATATATATATGTTTATCGACTGTTTTTTTTTTTTGGTTTATTGGGTATTTAAGACCATCCCGTCTCACAACCAAGCTTCCATCCTACTCTATCCAATGCCAGATCTCTCCAATTAGAAGCACCACCTAAATGTTCAACGTCCTTCTTTATATTGTCTTCCCATCCCATTCTTGGTCTTCCCAGAAGTCTTTTATCTACAAGGTTTTGTTCAATCACTGCATGTAATAGTGGATTTTGGCTCCTCCAAGCGTGGCCAGTCCACTGTAGTCTTCTGCTTCTGATGACCTCCAATATATCTGAACTGCTGTATAATGTTTTCAGCTCTAAGTTCTTTCTTCGTCTCCACTCCCCAGTTATTTCATCTTTGACCGGGCCATATATTTTACTCAGCACTTTTCTTTCAAAGACCAAGAATCTTTGCTCGTCCATTTTTCTGAGTGGCCATGTTTCCGATCCATACACTACAACCGGACGTATTAAGGACGTATATAATTGTTCTTTCAATCTTCGCGTTACTGCTCGTGAGCTTAGTACCTTAGTCAGTCCATACTAACATTTATTCCCAGCTTGGATTCTTGCTGCTACCTCGATTGATACATTATTTTTTTCAGACAAAATAAAACCTAGGTATTGGTATAATTCATATTGATCTATTTTTATGTACTGAAAAAAAGGTATTCCTTTTTTGTCCCTTTTTTCAGGTTGTCAACTGTTAACTATCTTAATTACTTTTGTGGTATAAAAGTACAAATTAGATAATTTGACTCTTAATATAATCTTATTAATACATATGGCTCACGCAAATAGTCATGTTGGCCACCCCTGATATATATTACGTTTACAATGAACAACTGCGATAAATATGAATATTTGTAAATGACTTAACATCTGATCTTAAAATCATTTATTCTACGAACTGTCAACAATAAATTAAAACTTAGTCTACACATGAAAATAATAATGATATGTTTTATTCTTTAATATACTACGAGTATAATCAATTTGTATATTATTATAATTCAATACATAATAAATTTAAATTCATTCGATAGCTATTTTAACAGACAAATTAAATAACAATTATTATTTATTATATAAATATTAATTTTTTTATTTAACTTACAATGTGTTTATTATAGGTTTTACCACTGTTTGCGGAAATAAAAAATGATAAGAGATTTACATCATGCTTTGGAGTTTTGAATTTTGGTATGGTAGCTGTTATGATGTTGAACGTTTCTTTAGGTATGACTGGCTACATGAAATGGGGAGACGATGTAGAAAGTAGTTTAACAAAAAATTTACCATACGACTCTAAGTAAGTTTTAATAAAATTTATTAATTATATTATTATAATATTATTTATTTATACAGCATTTAATGCTGTATTTTTAATAAATAGGAAGATAGATACGAAGATAGATTTTTTTTATAATTCTCATATTTAATAGTACAATAAACATTTAAATAGAGAGTTCGTTAAAAATAACTTTGTGTGAATATAATATAAAGGTTTCTTTTTTTAGTTTAAAAATAAATTTAAGATTCATATTTTTATAAACACAATAAGTAAATATACAATTATACTTTCTAGGAATATGAGTAGATTTCTAACAATAAACTTAATTAGGAAAACTATCGAGAAAATAAAATGTATGGTTTAACCTAATCAAACCAAAACTAATATATATATAATTTTTTTAAATTTATTTATTACATTTATGTTAGTAGACTTCGATACCATCATCTTTTGATATGACGTAGATGGTTGTTGAAAATAATTAAATACTATTACATAAAATCAATTTTTATTTTAAAATTTGAATAATTTCATTGAAATATTGATCACAAAAATATTACTTAAACTACTTTTGAGTAAACAAATAGTAAGTTTTTAGGGAATATATTCCAAATTTAATACACACGTATAAATATAGAACAATTTGCAATTTATTCTTTATTTGTAATAACTCGCTTGTTTAATAGTGATGTGAAATAAATCCGGATTATCCGAAAATCCGAATTTACAATAAAATCCTGATTTCGAATTTCGAATTCTGAAAATCCAAATTTTCAAAACTGGATTTTTTCCAACACTAATGTTTAGTAATATATTCTGAGATCAAAATTAAAATTAATTTATTTAGTAGTAATCTGTTGATTCTAAACATATTTTATTTATCCAACAGACTAACGCAATTTGTAATTCTCATGATGATATTGGGTATAGCTTGTTCGTATGCACTTCAATTTTACCCTGCTGCCATAATTATCTATAGTCACCTTGAAAATAATCATGGTCCATTTAATCGGCCGGCTCTATGGGATTATGGTATTCGAATTTCTGTATGTCTCATCACTTGTAAGTAGATTATTTATTTATTTTTAATTTAGTCAAACCAATATATAGTCTTATAAATAGTTTATATAAAAAATAAATAAGTGTTTTAGAGATTTATTAGTTTTTATAAATATTAAATTAATACCTCAAATATATATATATAAAGTATACCTATTATTTTTAACTTTTATTATCCCTTTGATTTTACAATATTCCTTTTTTGCGCAAAAATTATAGTTTCTTATTCTCACCTTCGGTTTAGCCATAATCGCCTTTTGGTTCACTCCTTTTATTTATCCTTGAATTATTCTTCTTATTGTATTTATCCTGAGAACCTTATTATATGAAACACTCCCCAACTACTGTTTAATCATCCTGATCTTTTACATAATCACCGTTTTCATTCCATCTCTTTCCATAATGTTCCAGTATTATATTTACGCCACCAATTATCTACCAATTATCCAACGTACCTTTCATTAAAACCATCTCCAACTTTTTCATGTTCGAGAGTTTTTTATTATAATTTAATTTTTTGTATATCATCAATTAATGGTTGTGACTTAAATATTTTGTAATATACATTTCTAAAAATAATCAATCAATTACAATATTACATGGCAAGATTTACCTTTGTCGACTTTTAATGGAACGAAACACAAATCGTTTGATAGTTCATTTTATTCATAATAGTTCAGCCACTTATTCGTACAAATAAAAATTATTAATAAAAATCTATATAATTGTATTCAAGAAATTAAAAACGGCATCACTTATGGGATAACTGTTTTCAGAAAAGTTGATTTTTTAGCGTCGTAACTCAAAATATAACAATCGTAGTAACTTGCAATTTTTATTGAATGATATAATATCACCGTTTCACTGGAGACGTAATAATTATGTTATCTTTAAATAAATACAATAATAATAATAATTTTAACTGTTAATAATAAATAAATTTTAAAAATCAAAATTCAAATACAGTGGTATCACTTAGACCGGACCTAGGTAAACATGATCAATTTTAATAAGCTGAAAAATAATTGTAATAGTTCGCTATAGAAACGCGTAAATGCATAGGTAATTAAGAATAATAGAGATACTAAAATAATGTAATATTATATATTGGCAACTACGATGCCAATTCGTGTTTCTTATTATATTTTTGATATTTATAGTTAAATTAATGTAATCTTATTTTTGCAAGGCCGACCTTATAATCGTAAGCCTCAAATTTGCTATTATATAGTAAAAAATCCTGGCGCTACTACTGTTCAAACATCATACTTATATTATTTTCGATTAGAGTTAGAGATTTAACCAACCGGTATAAAAAATTATAAGATACTATTCAACACTAATTAACATAAAATATCTGTAATCGTAGATTAATCTACCTGTTATCCTTCGCTCAGAACCATTTTTCGAAACCTATGGATTTTATATTTACCAGTAAATAAGAACAATTTAACCGTTCTTGTATCTCCCCCACTCCTGTATCTTCGGACAACACATGCTAGTAATTTTTATTTACATGCACTTTTGTTATAGATCTGGCAGCGAGTACGGTACCACATTTAGACTTGTTTATGTCATTAGTCGGTTCAGTTACATGCGTTGCGCTCACCATGATTTTCCCAGCGCTATCTAATTTGGCGTTCCGATCGAAAGACAAAGGCTCCGCAATCTGTACAACTGCAGACATGGTCACCATACTCACGGCGGTCATCGGTTCCGTCACCGGAATTTACGCCAACTCAACGGCCATTTATAATAAATTCACAGAAAACCATAGCAATGGCTAAGTGCGTGCAACGTGATTGTTTGGTTTGTTGAATTTATATTCTTCATCACTCTGTGCCATCACCATTATCATCGTATTTTATTTTTTCTTGTAAACTAACTATCGATTATTCTCGATAGTTATTCCTTTATTTGGATAAATGAAATAGACGAAGTGAAGGTGAAAGAAATAGAGGAAGATAAAATTACAACGTGGAATAAAGAACAATAAGAAAAAGTGAAAAATTAAATCTCAGCATAAAACTATTATTCAGTATTAACATTTTGTGTTACCTTTATTTATCTTTATATTATCCGACCACGTATATATAACTATGTATGCTTGAAAACTTCTTAAATTCATCAAACATACGACTAAATTAAATTGTTTTCAATAAGTTATGGTAATTAATTTAATGGATAACTGAATAGAATGTGGCTAAGACAAAAATAAAATTTATTAATATATGATTTAAATTTTTTTTTAATTTTGTATATATAAAAAAATTAATTTTAAACATTTTCAAAAAATGTATATAAAAATTAACATTTTAATTAATTATTGTACTATTTAAATATAAAATATTGCTTAATTTATTTCAAAACCAAATACATTTTGATTGGTAACTTGCCGATTTAAAATACGTATATAACTATCAATAAACTTAAACACTTAGCATAAAACAATATCAGGGAACGTTTTAATTAATCGATTTAAGTTATATCTAAGTACACTATTACTAAATTCCAATAATTAATATTAATTAATACTTTAATATCTACATCTAAATTATTAAAAATGTATATAAATATACCCACTCGTATATCATAAATGTATACCATTATCCATAATTTGAGTAAGAATTTAAATTTATATTGTATATAAGTTTAGAAATTATATTTAAATGTTTTGTTGTCTTTTATGATAAGTTTTATAATTTTAATTCTTACGGTTAGTTACATCTCTTTTGCTAATTCATTGATATAGAAGCAAAGCGCTTTTATCGTCAGTTCATAACTTTAATCATACTGTAATATCGAAAGAATAACTGATGCTATATTACATTTGAAGTTTTTGAACATGTTTTTAATACATTATATGTTATATTATAATATTATTAAAAATTATATTTTAATATATGTATTATATTACATTCTAATTTTATCACTTTAACTAACATTAATATTTATGCAATACTAATGATTTTAAACATCTTTCAAAGTAATATATTATTATCTACCATTGTACAACATATTCAACATTGAACATAGTTCTGAATATAAACTATATTTTCCAATTTCTATGTTTAATTGAAGATGAAACAAATGTTCTGTTTAATAATTTGATAATTGCCTACAGGTATTTACGCAATGTTATTTTTAATACTTAATTAGTTAAGTTTATTTTATAAAATGCGATAAAAGTGAAGTATACATTTACATAGGAACATTATATTAATTGTATTGTTTTATGTTAAACTTATCTACCGAACAGTTATAAAACTTTGTAATGCGTATGTTATAATAACTCATTGTTAACTAGTACGAGAAATATAATAATTATTTCTTATTTGAGCTCGAACGAACATATGTAAAGTTTTTTTTTTGGATATGAAGGTACTTATTTTTACATAGGTACATTGTTAGAAAATACAAATTTTTCAAATAATTACATTTATATAACTAAAATAAATGAATGCATTAAAATTTCTAAGAAAAATGTTGCATTAGTATACGATTACCTTATAAGATAATAATATAATAATAATAAAAGCACTTATTCCCTGCAACGTCCAATGGTAGAATTTATTTAACGTTTTTTTTTTTTTTTATTTATACCATTTTTCTGGCTTAGTCATCTAAACTTCTGTGTAAATAATTGAATTTTTAACAATATGTAAATTGGATCACAGTATGGCATATGTAGTTATAATTATGGATTAAAAATAGAAAAAAAAAATACAGAAGAGTACCTAGTAATTTTTACTTTATGAAACAATTTATCAGTTAAAGAAAATAATATACAAAATAAACATTATTAGTTTGTATTATTTCATTTTTATTATTTTATTAGTTGGTCACCTTTGTCTAATACCTGCGTAAATTGCGGCAAACAACTCCACTTTCGTAAAATTTATCGCAACGCCATCTCCAACAAAAACAAGCTCACCCATCTCACTAATTTCATTGAAAATAAGCTCTTTTTGTTTGGGTACCTACTAGTTTTCCCATAGTGTGATTAGAAACGTAAAAAAAATTTTCTGTATGAATTTTGTGTTTGTGCCTTGATCGCCCTGTATTGAATATATACAATTATTTATCCATAATTTATATATTCGATTTTTGTGACTGACGACCATTATGTTCGTTATTTGTCCGCCATTTGCGTAATTTTACGTGAATACTAACCATAGACATGTAAATGAACTTAGTTTATATCTATGTCTATGGTACTATGAGGTTTTTGCCGCTGCAAGCTCCTTTTGCCACGTTTGTAAATAATGTATTGTACAATAATAGTTGCACAAGCCTGTTTGATGTTGAAAGTTCAACTAAGTTAAATGTGAGTATAACTTGTACTTCTAAATTTTACTTTACCTAATAATAAGGTTTTATGTATGAATGGTTTGAAAGCACAGTTAATTATGTACCTATTCGACCATGTGCTTTGATTGTGAATATAATGTAAAGAACACAATATATTCTTAACAGGATGCCATACCAAAAGTGAAACGGTATACAATGACCGAGAGAACACGCTATTTGATGTTTTTATGCGGCGCAAGAACGTAGTCATTCGTTATTGACACGCCCATTACTCGTTATGAGTATATATCAGTATAAATCAATTTTAAACTTTTAGGTAACTTAAAAGCGAATATATAAATAAAATAAAAAAACTAAAAATAAATATTTTAGATTATTTGAAGTGACCTACCCTCAAAAACTAATAGAAAACTTAAAAAAATACAAATATTTTAAAATAATATTTTAGAAACTTAATACTTATCATGCCTATTCGTGCTCTATTCAAGGAAATTAAAAAATTTACTGTAAATAATTAATTTAATAAAAACCAATTAAATATGCATGTTAGGTATATGCATTTATAAACAAATATGCAATATAAAATTTGATGTTTAAATTTGGTGTGAAATGAATCGTGGACATTTTAAAATTCCATAGAAATTCCATACACTTTATTACAATCTTATAAAAATAGTACTAAGTACATTTAAAATATATTTGTACATTATAGTAACTATCAACAAATTGTTCTTTTAGGCTATATTTAGAATATACACGACTTAAGATAATATTACAAATATAATAGTAGTAAGAATAGATAATCTACCTTTTGAATTTGCATATATTTCTCTGAAGATTCATTGTAAGTATACTATATTTTGTACTCATATTTTTTTTTAAATATTTGCTATATCTATTCCGAATAAAAATATTACAGCAGTACCAAATTTATTTTATAACTTATGAATACAATTTCATAATACATTTTTCTACAAAAAATTATTTAGTAAAAGACAAAATATAAAAACTGATATTAATATTTAATATAAAAATTCATATTAAATTAAAAAAAAAAAAAAAAAATTAAGATTTATTATAATTTAACATCATAAGTAATTTTCAACAATTAATTCTTTCATAAACATACAAATAACCTAAGTCAATAGGGGGATTTTGAGAAACTGCTACCTTTTCATCATTGAATATGACCCATTGTCCTTCTTTTTTAATATGACATACATAATGTCCAACCATTGAAGAACTACCCATGTGAGATATAAAAGCAATTAATTTATACACTGAAAAAACAATTACATTAGAAAAATAAAATTTTCAGTGGCTTATATAAAATGTTTTATTAAACTTACTTCCTCTACCATCCCTATATTTTGGTTTAGAACTTTCTGAAGTTTCCATGGAGTTTAATTCTTCTGGTCCATGACTCATTAACCAATCAAGTGCACGGTCCAAATTATTTTCAGTAGCCTTTAGTGCAGAAATCACATGATTTCGTTCAAAACCCATTGACATAATCATAGCAGCAGATTTTTCATCAGGTAAAAATTCTATAAAATAATTAATTCATTTAAAATGAATACATAAAAATGAAATATAGCTCTTTAACCTTCTTTTTTAACTTCTGTTCCTGGTGGTATAAAGGGATCGGAGAAATCGGGATCACTAATATGGTTCATAAGCCAATTTGAAGCATCATTCAAACCTTGATTTTTTGTGAAAAATACTGCACGTTTACATGCTTCTGGAGGGAATCCCATTTGTGTCAACTCAGATATTAAATTTTCATCAAACATAAATGATGAAGCATCTAAATTAATATAGAAATTAATAAAAATATAATCCATGATTAACCCAATACACTACAATGTTTTTTTGGAAATAAAATTAAAAAAATTATAATATGTATAATAAATGTGTATAAACACACCTGGAGTTTCTGCAATATCTGGCATAAGAATTTCACCTTCTTGTGGACCATTTCCTCTTAAATGACTAATATCCAATTCTTCAGGCATGTCAATAGATACATCTAATTTAATAGGCACCCAATCATGACGAAGTGTAAATTTTTTTAAATGTATCATAAGATAATCAGGAAATGTAGCAAGTCTTGTAGTTCTAAATTTATTGAACAAAGTGATAAAATTATAATTTAAGATTTAGAAGAATCAACACATTATGTATTATATAAATAATATTTAAGTAAAAATTACATACTTTTGGGCAGTTGTTCTTTGATTTAACGCAGTATTGAAAAATTGTTCAATAATTTCAGACTGAACAAAAGATTCTAAACATGATGATAATTTAATACAAGGTCGAACTATTTCATTTGTGCTGAAAAATAATAAAATACAAATTTCATGTTTAAAAACTTCAGTAAATTTGTTATTTCTAGAAGGTTCAATTATTATAATTATAACATTTAATTTTTGCCAATAGCTTAACGGCCTTCTCTGTAAGATGTACATACGAAAAATCAATATTTTTACTAATGAAGCAGAAATAAAAATAAAATGGCTATATCTTAAAGAAATTGAGAGTTCAAACCAAATCAATAATTAATAATATATTATAAGTAAGAAAGTTTAATACAAAGCACAATGAACATATAACTACTTAAATTAGAAGAGAAAATTTCATGTTTCTAATTCAATAAACAATCAAAAAAAGTTAATCTGAACAAAGTAAATAGTTAGACATTTAACAGTAATAGAATGGCTTGGAAATATACTACCAACTATAATATATCAGGTAACTTTAGAATTACAAGCCGATATTGAAGTCTAAAGATATGATGAATACTTCCCAAGATGGAATTGGTTTACGGAATCTCTTCCATGTAAAATTTAATATGATTAACCTAAATACAGTGCATGACACTTTTATACATTTTTATTTCTATACAGTAACTAACATGTTACTCTTTATAATCAAATACAAAAGTAAGATGCCTTACTAGTGTTAGACCAGTTTACTATAACTGGTGAAGTAGAAAACAACCAGTTTTGGTTTGTATACGCATATATTATTTTAAAATTTAGATAAAAATGTAATTTATTTTTTCTTACACCAGATATAAGTTATACTAAAATTTTGTATTAAACCAAATAATAACTCAAGATAAGAAATGTACATAATTTAAAAGTTGAATAATAGAAATTAATTAAATACTTTTTATTATTGCTTTCAGCTTGTTTTTTCATCCATTCATTTACTTCTGAGTGATTAATTGTTTTTTCAAGTGGAATAGATAATGGCAAACAGTATTCTGGTCTATAAGTGTATTTTAGTTGTCCTGACGTTGTACATTGATAACGATCTTCAATGTTAAATTTAAAACATTCAGCTGGATTTTCAGATTGTTGAGAATGTTGCTAAAAACAATTTTTTTTCCTTAAATTTTGTGCTACACAAAATTATGAGTTCCGTTATAAAATTTTATAGGTACCTCTATTAATGATAATAAGTACAAAAAAAATTCCTGTGCATCTTGTTGTTTTTTTGTAGCAAATTCAGGATGATTTTTTCCAATTAACAATTTTAGAGAATTTGGTCTAATACCATGATGCCAATACTTTTTTTTTCCTTCAATAACTTCTGGAGGTGGCATTGAATACCTTCCTGAACATAGTCCATGAGCTAATTTCGCCCTAAAATAAACAAAAATAATTAATACAATAAAATAAATAATAAATAAAATATAGAATTAAACATACATCTGTACATTGAAATTATCAACAGGATTAGTTGTGCATTTTTGAAATATATTTATTGACCGTACATAGTACCTGAAAAAAATAAAAATTAATAAATACATAATATTTATGAATTAGTATAATTATGATATTTCTTACTTAACAGTAAAATCCGGAATAGAAAACAAAACTTGCAAAATACTATTCATGTAACATGAATTTCCTAAATTATGAATGCCTGTATAACCTGGACCAAAAATTGGTTTCAACTCACTTCCACTTTCTTGCATTGTTGCCCATTCACCAAACTTTTGATTTAAATCTAATTCTAATTCTACCATTGATTTTTCAGTCTATAAATAAATATTATATTTGTACCTACAGTAATACATATATGAAATGTTTAAATACAATGTTATACCTTTTCCATAACAGAAATATTAATACCAAAATGTGATAAATGTTGAATAAGATTTGGATTTTCAACCATATCATGTTCTGGATAACTGTATACATCTCCTTTTCCGTCTTTAGTAATTGTACCAAGTTTAACAGCCAAAGGAAAATCTAAAGATAAAATAATAAAATTAAATGTAGTTCAATATTAAATTTACAATTTTAATGTAAACCATACTTGTTTTACGATAATGCTCAATAGCATGACCATTTCCGCCGGATCCATCAAAAAATTTACGACCACAATAAATTGAACCATCAGTTAAATTAAGCCATAGATTATTGTCTTTATCACAATCTGGATACTCACACTTCCAACCACTGGGAGCAATTTTTTTCTCATTATTTAACTGCTCTATATCAGCATACCTATTCGAAAAAATCAAAATATTTTTAAGAAACCAATTATAAATAGAAATTCTATCTAATAATTAATAATTATATATTATAAATATATCATACTTGGTTTCAAGTCTAATTTCGCCATCCCATGTACTAGACAAACTTTTCAATTCATCTAAGTAATTAGCCGATTTAGCTTCTATAATACCTTTTACAGAATTAATGACCTAAAATAATTATTTTTATAACAAACATAACATATTAGCAAACGATAAAATAAAACCAAATAATTACTTTTTCTGGCAAATTACTAGTGTCAAATGGAATTGAATCAAAGGAAGGTAAAATTACAATAGAATAGTTTTCTATAGTTTTAAACTTTTTGTTTTCAGCATCTGGATCAAATCCACCATCTACTCCAATAGCTAGTCGAGTAATTTTTCGTTCAGTTGGAGCATCTCCTACCTGCGTCATTTTGGTTTCAACCTAACAATGTATATAATAAACAACTAACTACTATTTTTAAGTTCTAATAACAAACTACACAATTAAATACATTCTATTATCTACAGACAATTATAAGCACATTATCACTTAATATACAAATAATAAAACAAATTTTAAAACTTGTTTTACTTTAAATACAATGTCATTTTTCTAAGTTAAAAGTTAATTTATTCAAAGAAAAAAATGGTAAAATTATGAACATTAGTTGAATTTTAAAATATGCTTCTCTCACAGTATTAGATCATTCCAGCCATATACATTAACATACAATAATATGCGAATGCATAGTGTATAAACTATAACTACTTTATATATAGTTTTATACCAGCGAGAAATCAAATCCAAATCAATCTACTAAAGGATTTCAATCTGGACTACAAGTAATTATATTCATATTCATAATCCGTACAAACAAAATCTACTAAATTCTTATGTGAATTGAAATCATAGGTAGGGTAATGAAAGTTACAGGATTGAAGGAAAAATGTTAAGACAATTATTTAAAAACTTTAAAAAAATTTAAATCAAATAACTAAATATTATTTAAATATATTTTTTATTTAGTTGTTTAAATTGTTCTCATGTTGATATACTGATCAATTGTAAAGTCCATACATTTATTTTGATATCATTTCATAATTTTTTTTTTTATTGAAATTTTTCCAAGCTTAATAGAGCTTATTGTATATTGAAAATTATTAGGACAAATAATTGACAATCAGTCATGTAAATTGATAAAGCTTTTACTGTTAAATGCTGAGATTAGATTGAAATATACAATTAATGGGGAAAAAGTTGAAACAAAATTGGAAAACAATGAAAAATCCAGTTTTTTTTTAACAAATTTAGGTTTATAAAAAACTAATAACAAATTAATTCAATAAGGCTAAATTTATGATGTACCAAGATTTAACTGATCCCAACTATTGTTGTATTAAGCTCAGGTAAGCCTAAAATGAATACCCAAAAATATATTAAACCACAGAATATTGGCTTAAAACAAATTGATTTTTAATGGAATTTTCATCAATATTAATCATGGATAAAAAAATATTATTTTTAATTAACTACAATAATACTGAAATATTTACTACTATACCTCTATTTTATCTCGAAGTATATGTAAAAACACTGAGCACCCTGTTTTTCTATGATAGCGTTCAACATGCTCACGCCCAAAACCACCAAATGTTTTTAAACAAATAAAAAGGCCAGTTTCACAATCCTGAAAAACATATTAAAACATATTAGTTATATATATATATATTGATATTGATAAATTAAATAATGATATATTAAAATTGAAAATTATAAAATAAGAATTTTATTTAACTTTTTTGAGCTATAAAATTAATATTATGTATTACCATCAAGATATTAATGAATTTCATACACATTTTAATGACACTTTCAAATTAGTTTTAAATAATAGTAACAATGGATTTCATATATCAAAAATAAAAAAATAAATCATACTACTTTCCTTAAATATAATTTATTTATTCTAAAAACAATTTTGTTCTTATTCATTTTAATATCTTTACATAAATAATTCAATGAATAATTAAAAACATGTACATAAATTATTAATAATAGACCTAATAAACAAGAAAATATTATTTCAAGTTATATGATCATTAAATTTCAATTCCCAATTTTTGTTGTTTAAAAATTAGTATTGGTTAATACAATAATATTATAAAATTAGTAATATTATGTGTAAGTTAAAAGACTGAAATCTATCATAACATTTTAGGTACTTAATTGAATTAAAAATTATATAAGCTTACTGGTGAATCAAACGAGTATAAGCATTCATCTTTATACACTCGATCTTGATCTTCGGGAACGCGAGCGTCGTAATTCTCTAAAATATGGTATAGAGCAATTTTATTCATTTTAAGTGTTGAAACGTATAACTGTTCACAATAACTTAAATAGGTGTTGATTGAACACAATATTAAGAAAAGAAACCAATTTAAAAAAGCTTTAGAACAAAATTGTTTTCATCATCAAAGGCTAGAAATTTAGACAACCAAATATGAAATACAATTAGCTAAATTACCCAATAATAAATTATTGAAGAAGCAAAATATAAGTAAAAAAATAAGACAATCAGATATTTTTATAACCTAAAATATAACGCATTATCACCACTGTGAACTGTAACCGCAGTATGTTATTACTTATATTAATTTGACCACAACAAAACGCAGAGAGATCAAATATCCAGTCTACCAACCTCAAAAATATAAATTTAGTTTATAGGTTTATGCTACCAACCCGTATTTATCAAACACATAATTTATGGTATTCATAGATAGCCTGTATTACCACGCTATTAGATAGGTATTTGATCTTTCAGCATAAAAATCAGTTTATTAAATAAACGGTATTCATAAGCGCAATTTAATGTTTAGCAAGTGATCAGCACCTCTGAGTTTTATATTTGCATCCACAGATTTGTTATTACAGCTTCATTTGATTTTTTTTTTTTTTGCATATTCATGAAATCATAATCAAATTTCATTGTTTATTTGTATATATATTTTTAATACTGATTTTGTGTGTACCTTGAGGTATATATTAAGCACTATTTTAGAATACATTCTGACAAATTTACTGTCATCCATATGTGTATCAATATTTAGCCCTAGAATAACTATAGGGTTACCATAAATTTATAAAGCAAAACCGGGATAAAACAAACAAGTTATTGAGTAATATACTTTTAATATAACTTATAATATATTGAGAGAATCAATGACGTATGTAAGGGGGAAGTGGAGGGTCAGAGCCCCCTTAGGCCTTTTTTTAAATGTTATAAAATAATGTTCTTAATTTGAGGGCGTTAGAAACGTAAAAAAATAATGATAAAATAAAAATAATGATCACCTACATACAAAATTTATGTGTACGTCACTGAAGAGGAAAATTAATGGTCGGCAATATAATATTTAAATAGAATAAAATGTATTATATGTGTAAATTACAAACTATGTTTTTATTATATATTGTTAATCCATTGTAATTTAAAATGTAATTCGAGATAAACTGGTCGAAATTAAAAATTAAACAATACTAAATTTTCTCTAGACGTCTAAGCCGAGACATACGGATGTCCCGAAAACATTTTTCGGGACACCGGGATACGAAGTTCAAAACCGGTGATAATCCCGGTTTTCTGAGACGTATGGCAACCCTAAATAACTATAACTATTGGCGCCACCAAGAATTTTGTCAGGAAGGTGCATCACGCTTAATTATGGTTGCCATACGTCCCAGAAACCCGAAATTTTTTCCGGTTTTGGACTTCGCATCCCGGTGTCCGAAAAATGTTTTCAGGACGTAAATAAGTCTCAACCAAGACGTTTAAAAGAAATTTAGTATTGTTTAATTTTTATTTTCGACCATTTTTAATTGTAATCAATTAACAATACATAATAAAAACATAATTTACACAAAGTGGCGTAGCCAAGGGGGGGGGACTAAGGGGGCTATAGCCCCCCCATGGGCCGTGTTAATATGTATAATGTATCTTGACAATTTAATAGAATCAATGGATGCTCGTTTTAATCAAAGGCTTATTGATGTTATGCCACTTGAAGGACTTATTCCGGCCAATTTAAATATGTATGACGATAAAAATATTATAAAAGCTGCTAAAATATATGTCCAAGATCTCCATGATGATACCTCATCTACAATCAGAGCTGACCTGTTCATATGGAGGCAACAATGGAGTCAAAATACTATTCCAAAACCGAATTCTGCTCTTGATTCACTCTCTCATCGCACCAATCTTCGACCTAACATTAAAATACTTTTACAATTATTCGCCACGTTACCAGTTACCTCTTTCACTCCGGAAAGAACGTTTTCAGCACTTAATCGCTTAAAAAATTTTTTAAGAAGCACCATGTCGGAAAACAGACTGAATGGGTTAGCTATGGCTAATATAAATAAAAAAGAGCAATTCGATGAAAGTGAAATAATAACTGAATTTGCCAGAAATTCGCCTAAGAGAATGCAGCTGTCAAAGTGGAGCAAGTGACTGAACACTAAAACCAAAATTATTATTATAATAATTATTATAAATTATATATTAATAAATATTTTTAAAACTATACTAAAATGCTTGAATTACGTTTAGAAACTTGGTGGTAGATGGTGGGGGGGGATTAAGGCTGAATTCTCATATCCTCTCTTACCTTACTTATCCAAAAAAGTAGTTGGCCCCCCCATTTAAAAATCCTGTCTATGCCACTGTTTACACATATATCATATATTTTATTTTACAAATTTTTTTTAAATATTATACTACCATTATACTATTAATGGTCCTCTTAGGTGGCGTAAACATAACTTTTGTATGGGGGGGGATCATTTACAAACAAATCATTATTTTTTTTTTTTGCATTTCTAAAGTCCATACACTAAGAACATTATTTTATAACATTTAAAAAAAGGTCTAGGGAGAAACTGACCTCCACATCCCCCCTTGTCCTCTCAATATATTAAAAGTATATTACTTAATATTGTGCTTATGTTGTCCTGGTTTCACCTTATAAATTTATGGCAATCCTATGCATAATATATATGATAATTTCTAAATAATGCTTAAAATTATTTAAATGAAGTACGTAGGAATATTTTTTCAAATTGACAAATATGATAATACAAAATTATTTTAATTTTTTTCAATGGCTTTAAAGTAATGCAGGTTACTAGAAAATCCAATAATGATAGAAATAGTCTCTATCCTACATTATTAATTTTTTTTTTTTTTTTTTTTATATCCAGGGGGTGCAAATCTATCTTAGCACCCATGACTATAACCACTTATAAACAAAGTTTAAAATGTATAAGACTATAACTAGAGCTAAGAATCAGTTTTTAATTTCATCATACTTTGAAACTGAAGTATAAAAATAATTTATACATATATAAAATCCAAATTCCACTAATATTTAGAATATAAGAATAACAATTGTATAATAGTTTAGATAACAGTTTGAAAAAAAATAAAATTTATAATTATTAAATTAAAATTCTAGGAATTATTTAAGTTATTTTAATATTGCTTATAAACACTAATATAAATTTAAAAAACCAATCATAATATATTTATTAAATAATTGAATACAAAAGAAATTAAACGGTAATCTTTATTTTTAATTATTTGGATTTTAAACTGAATTACATTGTACAAGAAATAGTTATTTTAATATACATAATTTGGAACAAAATTATGATTCCATTACTTTATTTTTCAATATACTGATGATAAAAAATTACATCAATGAATTTACGTCACATTGTCGGTTTTTTTAGTATATATACAATTTGAATAGAATAGTCACAAATATAGTTGATACTAATAATTTAAAGCTTGTTTTTAACAGATAATTTTTTAAAAATATGAGCAATATATAAATATAGTTACATATAAATAAAGAAAATACAAACATTCTAACTTACAAGTAGAACAATTTTTATTATAATCATTAAAGTCATATAATTTTAATAAAACAAAAGGAAAATCAATATAAAATTAACCAGCATATACTACAATTATTTTGACAATTTTCATAATTAAATAAATAAAATAATGAAAGACAATTGAAAACAAAAAATGTATTTTAATATTTTAATGAACTCTAAAAATATATGCTAGTAGGTATTAATATTCCATTATTCTTAAAATAAAAAAAAAACAACTTTTATTTTAGTTATTGATGATAAAAATGAATATATATACATATATATGTATATACATACAATGTTCAAAATATAAATCAAAATATTTTGAATTTTTAATGTATTTGCTCTAAATTACCGTCAATTAGAAAATTAAACATTAAAATAGTTGAAACTCACAAAAAAATTTTATTTTGTTATTGTGAGAATTATTTTTGAAGTAATTATTACTGGATATATGAAAAATATAAATAAAATAATATTGCTTTAAAGCAATACAATTTTTTGTCGAAACTATGAAAATTGTATAGACATAGCCACATATATTAAAGTAATGGAATCTTAATGAATGGTCTTAATTCCGTAACAATGATTTGACATAAGCTTCATGTATTTTAACCATAAAATCTGAATCATTTTTTAGTAAGTATTCAATAGCTTGTAATAGCTGATTCTTTGTTAATGGTTCCAATCTATTAGTTGCAGGTTCTAGGTGTTTAGGCTCAGTTAATGACATTGCATTTACTGAAGAAGTAACTAATTCATCTTCAATATCATCCATTATGAATCTAGTTGGAGGCATTAGCTCATCTTCAACTTGTGATTCTAGTGTCAAAGATGCACCTAGAACACAAAATTATTATTTTTCAATTAATTTTTAACTTTGAACAAAATGGTTATAATCTATAAAATTTAAAGTAAATTATATTCGGGTTATCAGTCATATATATTAAGACAAAAAAATTAAATTAAATTTTTTTTAAATAGCTGGTTCAAACCAAACATATGTTGTTAATTTAAACTGGAGTTTCAAAAACTAAAACTCACAACTTAGTCATACAGAGTAAGTACTTTTATAAATTAATAGAGGGTTGTGACTACAAGAGTCTCATAAAATGTTGTTTAAATAAAATGTTTCCTAGAGATACAAGACAATTTTAATGTTGAAACTGATAATAAAAATTCTAAATATTAATTTATATATGATTCAAGAAATAATAAAAGTATGAAATAATTATTAGGTAATGATATTTTATTAATAAAACAATGATAGGTTACAAATAATCCATTCCTTAAATTAAAAAACTTGTGTTGATTTTCATGCATCAATCAAAAACTTGACTAATAAAAAAAAAAAAAAAACATGAATTTATAATACATCTTGCTTAACACCAACTATTTGCTCATGTAATTCTATTTCTATTTCAAACTGTGTAAAAAATTTAGGAATTGAAATTTGTAGTAACATAAGATAGAAAAAAAAAATTATGTAAGACTTAATAAAAGTTATTTATATTTTTAGAAAGCTTCATAACAAGCCTGTAACAATATATACGATTTAAACAAGCTATCTAACAAAGGCAAATTAAAAAAAAATAAAATAAACGAACAAGCTAACCCAAGTATATTTAGCTTTAGTAGAATCAGTAATTCCATCTAGTATAGATTGTTGGAACCTTTTATAATATTATAACAGAGTTACAAGTGTGTCACAATCAAATCTTCAGTTATTTACAACAAAATCTAAGATTTCCCTCTACAAAACTTATTAAGTTATAAGAATGAACTACCCATATAAAAAATTTTAACTTTATTAAAATATTATAAAATTATGAAATCATTAAATGGCATACCATTTTTAAATTTTTTAATGTTTATAAAATCAATTTTAAAACTTTCATTTATAAAAATGAAGGATATTTTCATTATTTATATTGTTTTGTTAACATTATAAAACATGTAACGTTTAAATGCTCATAGTTTTTTTTTTTTTTTTTAAATACAATTTAACTTCTTTTCTTTAATCAATAATATATATATGAAAAATATTGTGTTAAATTTTCAAGATTTTTTGTCCAACCAATATTATTTTATCTACATTTTTTAAAAATAAGCTAATTAAACTTAAAAATATCTATTATCTGTAAGTAAACCAAAAATAAATAAATAGTAAATTACGTATATAATTTATAACAAATATTAATATAAGTATTTAGTGAAAATGTCACTGTAATAAATATTTTTTGAGTTAAGGTGAGAACAAAAGTTAAATTTTGTCAAAAACCAGTATGATGTAAATTTTATGAAATTTTAATAAATTGTAAAAAATAAATTCGTAAAATATTATCTTTTTCATAATAACAACTCAACAACATTTTTAGAAATTTCTTATGATCCTGATAATCATATTTTTCTAAATTAGTTAGAAAACAGTTGAACAATTCAAAAAATGAGATTCCGAAAGAACCAACTAAAACCCATTTCTTTTATCATTAAGTTTCTATTTGGTGGTAAGCCTTCTAAATGAAAATTGTGTACATAAACACAAAAAATATATATATAGTATAACCAATAAATTCCTTTTCTTTTTCACTCATAATCTAAAATAAAATCAGTTTTTTATAACCTAATACAATTCAGATTTAGTAAAACATTTATTGTTTAAGTAAACTGTGAGTTACCCTATAAAATCAGTATTATTCAGTTAAACTAGATATATTTGAATATTCTCATTAAAACTTAAATATTGTTATAATCTGCTACAACTGCAATTTATATAAGAGATTAAATGATTATTTTATACCTAATTTAAGCTTTAAATTAAAAATTAAAAAAAAATCAATCATTAGCAAATTACTAATATTTTATTTATTTATTACCCTAACATATACTTTGAAATTGAATAAATAATTGTTATATTGAATAATTAAATTAACTAATAAATATACTTTAATATTAATTTAAAAACATTCCATCAGAGGTAATCAATATAATATATATTTACCTATGGGTACATCAAGTTTTTCAGATTGTTCACTTTGATTAAGAAAATGTTCAATTAATGATGTACTATATGAATTATCCTTATTTTCTTTGGGATGATGATATCCATTACGCTTAGCATGAGAAGTATTATCTTCTACTTGTTGATTTAACTGATTTATTAAACTTCGAGGTTTAATATTATTGAATGAACATTGTTTTGCAGGCTTAGTTTGTTCAGTAGGTGTTGGTACTAAGACATCTGATCTAGGTGTAGCTGATCTTTGTTGCATTTCAATTTGTTCTACTGTATGAATTGGACTGGCCATTAACTTATGTAACATTGATTCATTAGATCCAGTTTTTAAAGTTGGAGTTTGTGTACTTTGTGTATTAGCATAACTTGATAATGATGGTAACCCATCAGAGAAATTTTTTCCACTACCTGCCTTTGCAAAAAAATCCATAACACATTGAGGAGGAGCATTTTCTTCTACTTTCTTGGATGGGGTTCCAGTTCTTTTTGAGCTGGTCTTATTGGCTCTTTAAAAAAAAAATATATACATATATATATATATATATATATTTATATATAAATAAACACATTAGCTAAGTATATTTTCAATAAAATGAAAAAAATTAGACTATAATGTTCTCAACATATGAAACAAATAACAAATTCAATAAAAAAATAATAAATTAAATAATTCAAATTATTAAAAATATTAAAAAATGTTTGCTAATAATTTACAAACTTCAATCTTAAGTAGTTCTGTAACTTTTAAATATATACTTTTTTTTTTGAAAGAAAGGTTTCTGCAATTATATTATAAAAAATGTTTACCTGTAATCTTCTTGAGCTCGGCTGAGCATTGATACGAGATCAATACTTTTATTTGAACCAGTTTCTTGTTTAGTAATTTTATCATTTTGTTTAACTACCATATTTTTGATCAATGATTTCAATATACTAGAAATTTTGGCACATTCATCTTTGTCATAAAACCATATACCATAAATGGAACCACCACTATTTCTGTATAATAAAAATGGTTCTTGAAGTTGAAGATCTAGGCCATTTTCAATTGGTTCCATTAGATTGTTTGTATTCAATCTATTCATTATCATAATACTATGCAATGGTTCAGCAGATCGTGTATATACATGCAAAGTTCCTTCAACATTATTTTTTTGCCATGCATTTGCCTCTGCATTAAATGAATACAAAGCAACGTGCCCTGCTGTTTGCACAATACTATCAACATATGGATCTACTCTTTGCAAAGCAGAGAGATTCATTTTGGCTTCAGAATCACCGTAACTCATTGTTAATATCTAACTATTAATAGTAAACAATAACACTACACTATAAGGAGATCAATTCAAGTTAAAATAGGTAGTGTAGATGGTAACATTCACTAAAGACAATTATATCTACACAACAGTTCTGTTAATACGAATAATGTGTATAAAATTGTAGAATGTTTTTTTTCCAATAATGTTATTCTTATATCATTTCCGCGATACTTCTTCTCAGGTGATGATGACATTCAGCGATCCTTAGAGCTCTTCAAGAATAGATTGGATTTAAAATAACATAATATCACCGAAGACTTGAAAAATAATAAATTTAATTACCCTAGGTCAAAAAAAATATTGTAAAGACTGAGTAAAATAAAAAACGAGCAGCGAGAGCATTATTAAGAATCCAACCGAACGATAACTATCTGAGTGAAATAAAGTGGGAGAATTTAGCGAACGAAAAACAAATGAATGTATAACCATTAACACGGTAACTACAACCGAAAACGGATTTGATAACGAAAATTCGTTATGACTCTTCTTGTTTAAGAGGCAAATCTATTATTCTCGTAAAAGCCACAGATTGCTATATATTATATTTATGAACTTCAAAAATATTTACTAGGTTCATATTATTATATATTATTATATTAGGTATTATAACTTCCTTAAATATTTATGAAAATTAATTATTATTCTATTCATATAATTTAATGTTCCAACCAATTAAATTTAAATAATTTAACAATTATAGGTATAATATACAATTTTTGTATCTTTAAATTATATTAAAACTTAACCTTACTTCACTTATTATAGTACCAGGAATTATCGGCTGTAATATTAAAAATGGACAGTGACGTTTTTTATGATCGGAACATGTTTTTTACTGAACTGTCCCAAAGTATTGGTAAGTATGATATTATTAATTCTGTATAACTTTAACTGTGTTATTTTTTTATTTTTTATAGTTTTACTTAATTATACAAATATTTATTGACTCTTATTGTTATATATATATTATATAGCATGATAAATATATCTAAGAAACTTGGTGAAGGCATTTTGACAAATTAAAACTAACATTTTATAATTAAATAGTCAGTAAAAATTTGATAATGACAGGAAAATCTATTTACATATTCAAATATTATAAGATCATTGAACATCTGAATTTTTAATAATTAAAATGAATGTACAAAAATTAATTTTGCTTATACTCTCCTCAAATTTTCTATTCATTTTTTCCAAAACCAGAAATTAAAATACAATTCCTATAGAATGTGTTAATTATCCTCTATTGATGTCTAAGGATTGATTCTTCTTTTGCAAGTGGGTCTAGACTATCCATAGATTTTATTATAATATTTATTGGTTTTTATTGTTAAGTATAAATTTAAATTTTCAAATTTAATTCAGAAATTAATTTTTTTTTAGATATATTTTTTACTACAGTAAAGTAACTGACTAATAATTATTATAATTTAAAATAATTTTTTTTTTTTTGTTATTGTTGTAAAATTCTTGAAATATTGTTTTGTTTAAAATATTGTAACATTTGAGGAGTGTGATAAATGTAGTTTGTTCCATAATAGTTATCCTAGTTCTTGAAAACTTCTAAAAAAAGACTTTTCTACGGTTCAAAATAAATTAAATACACAATTTTTATTACCAAAAGAAATGGATCGACTTATAATATATTACAAAGTCTAAATAATTCTTATTTCACTAAAAAATGTTAAATTGTTTGTTTATGTTAATTTATAATTTATGAAAATATTTACTATTTTATAAGATTAAAATATATATTAACTAGCTTAATACAATTTTTTTATTTTGTATTTAATTTAGATAGAAAAAAGTTATCTACAAATGTCTTATTTGAAAATTATCTAAATCATTTTAAAGACATAGTTCAACATAATGGATTGGTTGAAGAAGAAATGAAAATAATTTGTCAATTGTTTTGTACAGTTGAATTAAGTAAATAATCATTATTGTTTTATGTAAATAAATCGTTTAAATTTAGTTTTTTAAATAAAATAAAGTTGAGTACCATATCATGTTAGCCATTAAAAATATATTTTTAATACTAAAAAAAAGTACTTAGAAGTATTTAATTTTTGAAATCAAAAAATATTTAGTACAATTTTGTTCTAGATCTAAAAACTTTCAAACAAGTACTTTTAATTCTAGTACCAGAAAATCCAAATATTCCAACTGATGTTTGTGAGGAACTTATTGTTTTAGTCTTATCAATTTATCATGAAAATGTTAATAATATGAAGAAAGCTGAATGCATATTATATTGGTTACTTTGTAAGTTATATAATTAATTATATTATTATCTGATTCTCCCATTACAATTACTAAGTTATTACCAGAATCTATCCTTCTTTTGAACTGCATTCTTTCATTTATCCACTCCCACATTTCTTAAAAAATTTTCAACTATATCTTACTATGAAGTTTCCATTCTAAAACTGCTCCAACAATTTTATACTTTCATATTCTTATTATATGACCTCATTGTATTCATTTATTGGCTTCTTCAAACAAATGTCAAATTATTATTTTTTTTTATATATATATACAGATGTAGTAGAAGAAAAATTGACTAATGTGGATATAATTGATAAGTATTATAAAATTTTATTTCATCTGTGTACTTATGGAAATTTAGTAAGTAAACAATTATTGTTAAAAAATATTTGCTGAGTTGTATTCATTATTTTAATAATATTATTATAGAATTCACCAGTTGCTGGTATTATTTATTTTTTGACAAAACCTGAGGATGTGCAAAATTGGATGATAACATGCTGCAAGAATATTATTAATATTGGTAAAAATGAATCTTCGATGAACAAATTGTTAACGTAATAATGCATTTTTCCCTAAAATTGTAATTTATAAAATAAAAAAAAATTTACTTTAAATTTTACTGAATAGTTTCTTTGAAAATCCAAATTTAATTCTTGAAACTCGCCAAAAAGGACTTTTTGACTCTAAGTCAAAGTTTGTTATACAACTTGCAAATGGTTTACGCAGTGTTAAAAAAGAATTAATTAGTAAACATCTCAATTCTACATCTTTACAACTCACAGAATATGTATATTTTTAAAATATATTTATATTTTATTTTGTTCAAATAAATAACTTGCAATTAATATTTTTATTTAATTTAGAGTAAAAAGAATTCAGATGGATTTTACAGTGAAATAAAGTTTGTCAATGTAAATAACAAATTTGAATTGCCAAGGTAAAATACAATTTATTATGTTACAAAATTAAATGTATTATTCATTACAATTTTTATATTAAAAAAATGTATTATAATATTGTTATTGTTAGTTGATAATAATTTAAATTGTTTATATTTTCAGAACTAAAGATTTAGCAAAAGTAATCATGGATCAAAGTATTTCTAATAATAGTTTATCACTTTTAGATAATATTAGTGGTTGGTGTAAATTACTCATGAACACAGAGGCAAAATTAAATATACAACAAAGATTTTCAAATAATTTAAACAATAGTCTTGATCAAAGTAATATTTACAAAATAAGCATTATAGTTGTATAATACTTTTTAATTTATTAAATTTTTGTAGTTATAAATGAAAATAATTTAACTAAAAAAACTAAGTTTTTACAAGAGATTTTGGAATTTCAAAAATTTGCACATCGAGGCTTGGTAGCTGTCAATTTATTTATTTTTAAATACATAATTTCATGGGATGGTATGCAATGTGCTTGGATTCTGTATGAGCTCTTTGAATATTTATCATTCACATCTGAAGAAGGTTATATACTAAAATTATTTTCTGATAATATACTAATTTATACTTTTATTTTATTTAGAATTAAAAAATAGATTTTTAGAAAAATTGTTTCCAATATTTATTACTGGAGATGAACTTATTTGTAAAATAATAATCAAATCTTTAACCAATCTTCTTTGTAATTTGGTAAGTGAATGCTTTTCATTTATTGTAATACAGATTGCTATGACTAATATCTTACTTGATTATATATCAAATTATTTTTAATTATAATAATATTGTAATCATAATTGTAAGTAGGGCTTCTTAAATGCATATTAGGATACCAAATTGATAGTATGTATTACTTTATTTTAATGTTTCGCTAAATTAAATGTATCAGAATAATAATATGTTTTTTTAGCATTTAAATTCAAGACTAACCAAAACAGATAGGCATAAAATATTGTTTGGTGAACAATTGCGAGAAGATGTAGAATTTGAAATTGTTAAATGTTTAACAAAATACATATCCCAATGGTGTTCAATATGTATATATCATTATCCACAAGAAGAACAGTTGAAACATGTAGTTTATTCATTTTTTGAAAAAGTAAAAAAACAGTTTTTCAGCTTATGAAAATATTTTTTATTTTAATTAGTCCCAATTTTTTTTTTTTATTAATAATTTTTGTGTTTAGTTTTTTTTAAACATGAAAACATAATGTGTTCAAACATTATGTTTAAAAAAAACTTAAGGACTATTATATTACATTTTATTTTGTTAAATTAAAAATCAAGTAATATATTAATGTTTTGAAATTATTCTACTAAAACATTTTTTAGGTATCAGTTTTGGAAAATTTAAAACCTTGCATATGGAATTTGTTTACAATTATGACACCAAATGTTTTTTATAATGGGTTGATGTCTGTTAATATTTACTGGTTAAATAGATTAGCCAAATTAATGATAAGGTATGTTAATTTAATTATAATCGAACCTAAGAAATTATAACAATATTATTTAAAAATAATTTTTAAATTGAATCACTTACCAGATAAAAAAATTTGGAACCAATAAAATTCATTTTTTGATTTTTTAATATCATTGTCATAAAACTCATTGATTTTAAATTAAAAAATTAATTTTTATACAAATAAATAGTGGTAGTCTTGAAAAAATTTGATTTTTTTAAATTACATTTTATTTCATTAAAACACATTAATCTAAATTATGTATTTTAGTATTTGATAATACTTGATATACAGTATGTCCCATAAGTCCTGTATCACCCTTAATATCTCCACGGGAAATAAATATATTTAAGCGCGGTTTTTTTTACAATACTTAGTATGGAAATCTGATTGAATGGCATAAAATTAATTTTTTTTTCTTTAAAAAAATTCAAAAATTAAAAAAAAAAATTTATGCATTAAAGAATTTTCAATTTTTAAAATAGCCATTTTCTTGAGCATATTTTTTAAAACGGTTAAAAAAAAATATATATTAAAATTGAATGAAAATTGACCAAGTTAGAGCAAGTTATGTTTTTGAATAATTATAATAATAGTTGTTACCTAGCAAAATACGAATTGCTCGAATTTGTCGTTTAAATATATTAATTTTCTGTGGAGATATGAAGAGTGATACAGGATTTATGAGACACACTGTTTAACGCAAAATATAAAGACTGTGGTTTATTACCTAATTATATATAGTAGCCAGCCCATTTTTAAAAATAAAAATGTTGATTTCTCAACTTATAGGTAATATAAATATTATTTTTGATTAATGATTATTTACTTAACAAAATAAAAATTTACAATACAATTACATAATAATTATTAATTATTGTTTTATAATAACTTTCTACTTCAAGGCACATACAAATTGATATAGGTAGAATTGAGGAAATGACATCTTATTCATCTGTTATAAAATCATATCAAATGCTAAACTTGTATATGGCAGATTTTTATAATGCTCTTAAGGCTGGAAAGGTAAGAATAATATTATCAAAAATTGTTTATTTTAATACAGCTTGTTAATTTGAATAAAAAAACAATATTTTCTAGTTGTTTGATAAACGTGAAGAAGGATTTATTTTTAAAAATCTAAAAAGAGAGGAAATTCTTAAAGATTTAAAATATGTGAATTTAAACATATGTTTTAAAATGGATAAACATATTGCTTTAGCACCATATTATATGAATACTGAAAATACAATTGAGGTAATTTGTTACTCAATAATTTTAAAAAAATTACTTCTAGGTAGTGTTGCTAATTTTTAGCTTACATATTCTAGATAATTGAAAATATATTAAACATATACTAACTTCATAAATATTTAAAATTGTTTATAGTATAAACATTTCATAAATAAAAATATTTAAGAAGTAAGTATATGTTTATTTCAATTTTTTTTTTATATATAAATATTAGTGATACTTTAAAATATTTAATTTTCTGTTTGTGTTTTCAAATTTTCTAAATTTTTCATTTTAAATAGTTAAATAGCACAATAAATATATTATTAATGCTACCAAAAATTATATATTTCTTGACATAATATCAAATTCGGTGTAACTAGGATTACTAAGATTAAAGTCTAGTACAAGTTACTTGATAATGTCTCAAATTACCTTTAATAATTTTTAAAAAGTGCCATTTGTGTATTATTAGTAGGGCTAGGGACTTCGTGCCCTTACAAACCTTAAAATATGTATGCATTTATAAAAAATTAATTAGTAATAAATTATAATAATATTTTTATATATGATAGATATGATGATCTAAGATAATTTTTTCTTTTTTTCAAATTTGTTTTTATCTTATATTGAGTATTTATCTAAAACAAAATATTTAAAATGGTTTTAAAAATAAATTAAATTGAAAACATTTTTTTTATTTTTAATATAGTTATAATTCTTCTAACCTTGAGCATTACATTGGACAATAAGATATTTTCTTAAGTTGGAAAATTTAAATGACTGCCTGTTATCAGCCAAAATATTTTTATATTTAGAAAAGGAACGTTACACGTCTACGGAACTTATTGGTGCAAACTTAAAAAATCGTAGGTCACTACTGCTAATATCTACAGACAATCCATCTATAGATTCATTTTTCCATTTAAAATATTCGATATTTTTTGTAGTTAGCCTTAGCTTGTGCAAATTCTTCAATTTTTGCAGAATGTATACGTTTTTTGTAGTTTTAATTATTTTAATGCATTCAGTTAGTTCACCAATAAGACACTTAGAGTTCCAAGTCGCGTGATATATGAAGAAATAGATCATAATTTTTTTTTATAAAATTTACAAACTTACTTCTCCATATGAATAATTGTCAAATTTGCATTTATAAAATGAAAAATGGTCAAATATGCACTTATAAATGAAAAATGGTCAAATATGCAACTATAAATTTTAAATATTAACTTGTATTGCAATGAAACAAATTTATATATTACTTAGCTATGTTTTGTATAATTATTTAAAATCATGCAAGTTCCTAGAAGTCCCGAGCCCTAATTATTAGTATCCTTAGTATTTTCATATTAATAATGAACTGATTCTGTATTATATTCATTGTAATAACCAACTCTTCTGCATTTTATTATAAATAATAATAACTATATAACACTATAACTAGTAAGCTATAATAATAAGCACTATAACTAGTGCTTGGTCTAATATTATAAACAGTTTCGTATTTTTTGAAAACAATTTTATAAATACTCAGTAAACTCATTAGTATTAAATTTATAAATTTTGACTGTCAACAATTTTATATCCAATAATTTTATTATAAATTATTTATTTGTTTTTATATGTAAAGGATGCATTAGATTTACTCAAAAAGGAAGCACCAAATGTACATGCACTTATTCTTTTATTGGAAGATAATTTGGAAGATAATGAAAATAATGATTTAAATTTATCTCCAGTGTATTGATTAATAGTGTTATTTATGTATAATTTTTATCTTGTACAATTATTAATATTTAAGAGTTAGATTATTATTTTATTGAATAATAATGGATTTTTATATTACCACAATTAAAGATACTATATACTTATATATCTTTAATCGTGTATATTACCTAAATATTTGATAAATGTATTAACTGATAAGATTAAATCGAAATCTGTTAATTTTTTTTATTTTTATAAGTTGACAGAAGTGTATTTGAGAATTTCTGATATTATCTTTTTTTTTAACATTCCGGTGGAATTGTGGTATCACTCTTGTTGCATTACATCTATACTTACTACTATACTTGTACTTTATATAATACTCACAGATATGTATAATAATGTATAATTTTTATACATATTTGTGGATACACTTTATATTCTTTCTTACTTATCTATTATTATATGAACATGTATCTATATTATACGTATGATTGTGATTACTTTTATCTGTGTAGCTATATACAAAAGTAAAGACTAGAGCCCGGAAGTTGATGTATTTTGCATTTTTTTTCCAATCTTTTTAGAATATGCTATACTGGCCACTAATGTGTTTCATTAGCATGTGAATCAAAATAACTAATTTTTAGTTGCATTTTTTTTGGTGTTTGTTACTTTTTAAGTAATTTTTTAATGATTTCACACTAGTTAATATCTTATTGTTTCTTATCGACCATTATACCGATAAATTAAGACTTGTCCGATTTTATCTCGTCATTGTCGTGTCTTAGTGAATAATATTAAATTTAAATTTTATTATTTTTTCTTAATGTTCGATAAGTATCCGATATTATATCGTCAATTATAGTCGTCGCTTCATTGTCATGTTATTGTGAATAATACATATTGTTGTGAGCCGCTCGGATTCTGCAGTCGGTTCAGTTAATTCCGCCGATCACAAGTAACGTTTTGAGTTCGCACTTTTGGAAGTCAATGTGGAGGTTATAAATTCACACAATTAATATATGAACTAATACACTGTTGTTTAGCTGTTACACGACTGACAACGCGATGCCAGGTGGTCAGGCGTGTACGTATAAAATAGGAATCTATACAGTATGTAAATTAATTGGAAAATTAGTAGTCATTCCTTCCAATATCATGCAAATATTGAGGTTCCGTTTTTTTTTTTTACATAAAATGTAACTTATAGCCCATCTTTTATCATGGTTAAAAAAAATACAAAATTCAAAACCGGCAAAATATTTTTTTGATTTTTCAAAAAAAAAATTTGAAAAGTTTCAATTTTACAATTTGCTGTTTTTGAAAATATAAAATGTTTTCATTCATTCGAAATTTTTTTTTCTCTGAGTAACTTATAAGTAGACTTAGGGACTTAGGGACTAGCTCTAAAAAGAACACAAATATCCATCTAAAATCATTAAATTATGCATTGCATATTTTTATGCATTAAAAAAAAAAAAATGACCACATAGTACACAAAATAAAACGTGTCCATTGAATGTAATTGTATATTTAAACTCCGAAACAAAACTTTGTAGTCAGCTACTCGTAGACTGTTGTACTTTCGGCATTACACAATTTTATAAAATATACCCGTACGACATTTTACGTATGATTCGACGTTGCGTGGTTAGCAAAAACAACAACGGATAATAATCGACTAATTTAAATAATCTATTAACTATATAGATCAGTAACGTATCCAGAATTCATTTAACGGGGGTGTTTTAAAATGTAATAAACTTATGGTAAGTAGAGAGATCTGCCCCCCCCCCGTATTACATCAATAGATACCATGTATTTCTATTAATTATTATTATATAAATGAAAATTATTCTATTAAAACAGTATATGTAAAATCTACAAGTTGTACACAACGTTTAAATTATACTGTAAGTTTGCAATTTGGTAAAATATGGTCGATGGAGGGGTGTTCAAACACCCATATAACCCTCCTTAAATACGCCCTTGATATCGACTATTATCTTTATAGACATTCGGTCGATATCCAGCGGGTTATACGATCGATACTGGTTTATAGTATTATTTATACTTGCACAAAAATTATAACCAGATATAAGAGATAATTTGCAGATAGCATTTTACTGAAAGTATTAAGTCTAGTGATGGGCATAATCGAACGATTTCAATAATCAAAATATTAGTAATCGAGACATTTTTATAATCACGAGATGTCTCGAAATAATCATTCGAAATGTTCAGTTGAAATATAATTTTATTTATAAACGTTCTAAGAAATTTTTGTTTTGTGGTTGAGTAATTCAAAAATTATAGCAATAGATAATTTAAATAACTTTGAGTAATCGTATAGCCATTAATATTTTCTAACAACCAGTCCCACGAGTAGCACGAGTCGAAAATACTGACTCAAAGTAAACAACTAGTATTTACTTATTCGATTAAAAATAGTATTCATCCCTCACACCTTCGTACCACGAAGATCATTCGAAATATTTTTTCATTCGATACACATTTCGAGATCAAGAATTCATTGTTTTTAAAATAAACGAGATATCACTCGAAATAATATCTCAGGTACATAATCGAATTATTATTTTGATAATCGAGATATCTCGATTACGCCTATCACTAATTAAGTCCTCTTAGTACATTTTTTTTCGATTGTTTGAAATATGTATCTGTTTTTAAACGAAGTGTTGCACAACTATTATATTTGTATTTAATAAACACAATTTCATAACAATTTACATAGTATATTTATATAATAGTATTATAATAATACTTAGAAATAGAACTAGAAATATAATTTAATAATTTTAAGTGTTTTAATAATACAAAATGTCCAATAGAAATTGTTTCAAGGATTATAAAATAAGAAGCTATAAAAGAAAATTTAAATAAACTGGAAATGTGTAAAAACAATAGTTAATTTATCATATATTTATATTAAATGATAGTAAAATAATAACAACGTTTACAAAAATAATTAAAGTTTGTTTATAATATAAAGACGAGTAATAATAATATAGTTTAAATAATTATATTACATAATTGTTTAGGAATGATTTAATCAAATACAATATTACCTTAAAAATATTCGATTATTTATAATGGTTTATAAAATGAATCATTTTTGAAAAACACAAAACAAACCATTAAAATTAATTTAACTATAGACTAGTGAACTACAAGTAAGCTTTTAAAAAAATACTCTTATTTCTTAAAAGAAAAATTGAATACAAAACTTTAATTAATTGTTTATCAAATTTTTAAACACCCGAGTCATTCATTTTTAATTAATTGCCTTCAGGTTATTACTGTTATATTTTTCGTTATTACTTTATCAATTAAAATTATTTAATTTATTACAATTGAACTTTTATCATCGATACATACAAACATTTACAATTTGTTGTATTTATATCCAATTTAAATGCTTAATTACATTTAAACACAATCAAAATAGAATATAAACTGTAGACATTTTGGTTTTAAAATATTTATAGTGATTTTTTTAACTACCTCACTAAACAAAAAATATCAAACTAATAACCGATTCAGTAAAATAGAAGAATAATAGTAATCTAAAACATTTAATTATAAGTAAATAATAACAGTTTTAATATTTTATATAATCTTTAGATACATTTTTTTTAATCATCACTAGAAGCTCCAATAATTGCTAAAATATACATGAAAATATTAATTATGTCTACATAAAGGTTTAATGCAGCAAAAATATATTCTTCAGGAGAAATGGAATACTTATGATCACCACCCATCATCATCTGTGTATCATAGATAAGATATAATGAAAATATAATTGCACCTGCTGATGCAATTATAAGTGTCATTAATTTACCAGGGAAAAATATGGCAACTATAGATCCTACTAGTAATATTAAAGCAGCAATCATTAAAAAACCACCCATTACTGTAAAATCAACTTTTGTTTGAAGAGCAAATATTGTAAGTCCAAAACATATTAAAGTAGTTAAGCCAAGAGCCATAAGTACTTGATCGGGATAGTAACGGGTTACAGAAACTGCTACTAAAAATGATTCTGCCACGGTAAATATACATAAAAGGATGAAGTTGGTAGGAGTCTTTCGGCGTAAGTCATCACAGCATGCAAGGGCAATTAAAGTACCAAACGTGATAATAATTGCTACAATACTAAGACCGGGATGAGTTGCTATATATTTCTTGGTAGGGAGATGAAAAATTGCTATTGCCACAAATATTAAAGTGGTTAGTAGTTGACACATGAGTATACTATACACTTTTCTGAAAAATTAAAACAAAAATTATTAAATAAAACTTATAATTTAATTAATTAACATAATAATATAACTAGGAATGTATGCATACGCAATGAAGTTTTTCCGGATGGTTTTATCATTGAATCCAAAATTATCTTGCGCATTAAAACTATCATTTTGTGGTGGCACATTTGATCCTCCATAAAAAGGTGCATTTTGTTGTCCATAAGGAGGAGGATAACCACCACCAGCGGAATAGCCACCGCCAGTAGGATAGCCACCGCCAGTAGGATATCCTCCACCAATAGGATAGCCACCATCAGCTTTAGGATATGGTACACCTTGTGGATAAAATCCAGGTGGCGGTGGAGCTAAAATAATAAAATCAAGTATAACATAAAAAATTTATACCATATAAAAATAAAATTCTTTACAAACAAAAATTAATTTGAAATAAAAATTATAAACAGACAATTGTGGTGCTATTAATCTATTATTAACAATTATCATTATCTTATCGCAGACGTATTCATAGTAAATTTATTAAACTTTTGATAACATTTTTATTATTTTTATATTATTAGATTATACATGAAAAATGTAAGTATACAATAGTTAATTTAAGTTTAAATAATTTTATATGGATAAAATTTAAATTTTACTTTAGAATATGAATATAATAATACATTATAATACAATTTTCTATGTCTAAAGCAATATTTTATTATTTATAATTAAATAGGTACCTATTCAAAAGTATGAGAAAAACAAATTGCAAACAATAAAATTTTTTTATAATTTATTTTTATTAATATCAAAATATGTCAAAAAAGGTACATTTAGTTAATGGTTAATCAAAATAAAATTAGTCAAATAATAAAATGTAGTCAATTTGTCATTAGTCAAATGACTATACCACATAAAGTAACTAATTAGTCACTTTTGTCCATCACTATAACCGTGCGCACATTATGTACTGGCAGTGAATATTATTAATTAATCCACTTACAAATTTTTAAATTCTTATTTATTACACATTTAAAATATTAAACAACTATGTAAATTTATTTAATATTTATAATATTAATATTATGTTTAAAATAATAATAAATATTAATTAATAGAGTATATACCACTATTCCAAATTTCAAGTTCATACAATTAGTAGTTTTTGAGAAATAGCAATAGTGAGTGAATAATATTTGACTTATATAATATAAAATCAATTTTGATTTTAAAATATTTATTTTCTTTGAATAATTTCAAATTAAATTACTAAGAGAGACGTTTAACATTTAAGTACACTCAATACAATATATGTCACCAATTAATTGTTACAAATATTTTAAATAAAGGTATTATTAAGTAACAAACCTGATCCAGTTCCATAGGGAGTCTGTGTCTGTTGCCACGTGCTCATCACAATTGTTTTTTAAAAAACTGAGTTAATCTAAAAAAAAAAAAAAAAGCTTAATTTGAATTAAATGATCATTATATTATAATATTTCATTAAATTATAAACCCAAGGACGTCTCAGAAAAAAAAAAGAAAATCTATAATGATAATTGTCAGCGCTACCATAAATTAAATATTCATGTACATAATGTATACTTAATCTATAGCACTATCAAGTTAGTAACAGAACCTTGGTTAAGGGGGGGCCAAGTTATAATTTTACAAAATCTTTTAACAATAAGAAAACAACAATTTTTACAACACAAAAATATATATTTTGATATTTATATATAAATATATAATTATATTATTTATTATTTTAATATATTTTTTGATATTTTTTTACAAAAATATCAATATAATATATTTGATCTAGAATATCTATACATTAATTAGACATAATGCAGATAGTCCATCTTTAGTCATAATTGAACGAATCCAGGTTTTTAGTCTCCGAAGTGTGGAGAAACTCCTTTCAACCGTCATACCTCTATAGCTCTATCTACATACTTTTGTATGTCGTATGATAGTCCATATTATAATATGCATTTTTTGTTAACAATATAAATCTTTTTATAAATACAGTAAGAACAACACTAAGGGGGGGGGGCAGCCCTTAAGCCCCCTGGTTAGCAATTATACTCGAACTAAAATTGATAATATTCATGACAAAAATCATGAAGGAATTTGCATTTAGTATACTATCATATAGATTGCTATGCAAACTATAATTAGCATAATCATTACAAACAGAATATAATTTAAATAAATGCTATAAAATAAGTAATTTATATAGAAAATACCAGACTATTTAGTACAATAAACATGTCTATTTGTATAAGTACCACTCATTAAACGTTGGTTCATATTGAAATGCTATAAAATATAAAATTATAAACGCAAATAAAAACTGATGAGTCATTGAGAAACAAACACAAAAACTCATTACTTGTAGGCCACTGTAGTAACATCTAGAATAGGTGATAAGATTACGCGAGATTGAAAACAAATTTCCGAATGTTATGTTATGAATAATTACGGGAAATCGAAAAAATTCATTTGAAACACCAACTATCCAGAAATTATTTTGCTCAATCTGATGCAACATGTTAATATTTTTAGGGATAACCGACTAGCCTTGAATTTGCGTTACTCAAAAAGCATTCGTTTATTATTCCGACAAGCACACACCCACCGTAAATATTATTAAATATAATTATAAATTACGTCGAACTCATTGACACCCGATCAAGAGTTGGAAAAAAGTTATACAGATATTTCGTGAGGGGGAGGGATTCTTAAAGATTTTAACACGAGTAAAATATTGTACTGAGAAATCGACAGACAATCGCAGAGCCATGATTTTCAATGAATTACAGTAGTTTTACAAAGCAAGATAAGAAGTACAAATGGAATATAAAATATAAAATCGCTTACTTGTTTAGGTGAATCAAATTCTTATTATCTTTTTAAAATAACAAGATCAAACACTCACGAACTAGTATTCGTATTACGTAATATTAACAAATCGGTGTACGACAGTCACTCGGATGTATCGTCGGCACGTTTTCAACACAGTTCCAAAATTTGTAATATTCAAGAAACGACGCGACGAAGTACGTACGACGACTGCAGTAGTACAGATATTGCGTACTCCAAAACGACTAACGTGTGAGAAAAAAAGTTGACAGCAGTTATCAAATAAACTCCGATTGACGTAAAATGGTAATCGAATGATCTAGAATGTCAACAATAACACAATAAGTTTGTGCGACTGTGGTGCATCAAGCGACAGAAACGGTGTACGACTGAATCAATGGTTCTAGGTAACTGTGAAGCGCTGAGTTAGGAATAGAAATAATGCATCACCGAACCGATAACCAAAACAGCTGTTGCCCATAGAGACGTTGCGTTACTACCGATACTAAGGCACTATAATATATGGGTATGCCACAGTTTAAGATATCTATCTTAAACCGTGGGGTATGCTAAGCCACCATTTTGCGACTCAACACTGATAAAATAAACGCGGGTAAATTCGTAATTCCATAATACAATCATTATTTATTTCACATTATTTTTATATTTTACTTTGGCCGTTGTTTTGTGTTTGGTGATTTGGTCTATGTACGTGTTTATTTTATTTACAGCTTGTATTTGACTCTTTCAAATAAAATAAAACTATTATTCACTCACATTATTTATTTTGTAATCAAACTTCAAATTTAGTTATTATGGGAGGTTGTACTGCTCCAAACTGCAGTAATTCTTGGAAAAACAAAATTAAATTTTTCCGTTTTTCACGAGAAGAAATCAGGACAAATGGGTTCAGAGTTGTAGGTTAGTTTTTCATAACTAACTAACTTTTCATATTTTTTGAAACCTCCCTTTAGTGTATTAATTTTTTTGTACAATTTATGTGTATTGTATTCATGGTGATGTTTTTCTGCTTCTTCCAAAATATTTTTGGCTCTTTTTTCATACTTAAATATATTGATTTCCCGTGGAGATATTAAGGGTGATACGGGACTTATGGAACATACTGTATAATGTGCGAAGTTACATGTACCCAAAGATAATCCCAATATCCAGTTTCCATTTTTGTTTTCTTTATCTCCACTAACCTAGGCTTTTTGTTTGGATCCTGAACATTGGTTTATTTTATAAGACTGGGTTGTTAACCCAGCGCTCAACCCCCAATCTGGAGGGCCAGACTACCCCGATCTATACAGGTTAGGGTAAGGCTACTGCAGTGTAATACAACATGGTATTAAACTGGGCGATGGAAGCGCCACATTCCCTACGCCAAATTATTGTTATTTACTATAGTATTTTTAAAAAATATCACAATCCATAGTGAAATTGGTTTCTTTATCGATATGATTAAGTGCCCGTTTACTGAGAAAACAAGAATTATCAAATATTACTTATAGACTATTTCTATGAATTTGAGGAATACTTACACGAATACTCAATATAACAGTAGCAACATTCGATATACATATAATCAAATAGTAACGATATTATAATATTAATTTTACCAAATTGCTGCTGAGTTAGAACATTGGTCCAATTCCAAATTTTTTATTTTATAAGAGACAAAATATTATTTTTTATGAAAATAATCATTTTGCCTCATTTATTACCATATAATAGTTTTACTTAATTTATAAATTATTGATTTTTAGATCAAGCTTTAAGATTTCAACCGTTATTAACAAATATATACACATATTTTATTAATTACCTTCATATTTTATTAATTTGGCTACAACAAAACCAAAACCTAATTCCAATAAATACGCTTAGAATGATTTAAAATCGTTTGTTTCTTCTTGAATGGGCATTTTATTAACCATAGATGATTTTCTAAAACTTTTTCAAGAAAAATAAAATACAAGATTATTATTTTTAAGAGATTTAGTCTTATACATAGATAAGTATATATTTTATTTATTAATTTTAAAGAACGGTTTTATTTTTACATAACCGATAAATCGTTAACGGTTCTATAGGTGTTCATACAACCTAGCATATGTCGGCTATTTCAATAAAAATAATTAAATAATGATTTGAACCTTTTAAAAAATATATACTAAAATATTCATATATATATTAATAATGAAATAGACTATTTACGATTTTAATGACGATGGAATAAATTATAGAATAATGGGATATGATTAATTTTATTTAATCCTCACTAGTTCATATATTACATAATTGAACCACATTGGAAACATTTCATATAGATGGTTTTAAAGATAAAACGAACTATTAAGTTTAATTATAAAATTAATTGAAAGTAATTTTCAAAATAAGTATATAATTAGATTTAATAGTTCGTTGATGTTTAAAACTTCGAAATATAAACCAATCACTTTACATGTAAATATGGAGAATCTCTAATTTAAATTTATAGATTTCGTTTTTTAATAATTAATCTTTATGTATTATTTACAAATTTTGATAATATATATTTGGTGATAACAACAAACTTATAACGTGGTGCTCTAATCCATATTACATTTTATTCTGTGATATTACTCTATGCTCTAATCCAAGGTTTATAGATAATATAAACTATATATAGGTATTATCTATAAACCTCGCTTTAATCGACTGCGAATAGACCATATAGTAACCTAACATATGGAATAGACAGACCATGGTCTTTTTAAGACCGTGAGACAGACCCTCTCTTAAACCGTGCCTGTGATAAAGTGAAGAATTTACTATAGAAGATATCAAATCTATTATCATATCATTAAATATATACGTTCATTTCTTCAAATAAGTAGTGTTATTTTATTTTTATTTTACGTGTATGGTACACAAATATAATAATTCTTGATAACATTTATAATATAATTTGTTATGTTATGTAGTTCAAATATTTATGCTCATATTATTTTTATTTGTGCGTGTGATGTCTTGCAGTATAAAATCTAATTTTTATTTTCTAAAACATCTGAATTCATAGGTAATCATGGTGTTTGAAACTTTGGTCGCTGATGTACTCAACAGGTTTATCGGCGAATATGTTGAAAATTTAGATAGTTCACAGCTTAACATAGGAATATGGGGAGGTAAGTTGAAATTTGAACACGTTTTATTCAAACATTAATGCTAAAAATGTTTAGTATTTCCTAATTAAAAAAAAAAGTATATTATACCAACACGTTTTTAAATGTGATTTTAATGTACCTCTTAATATCTAAATTGTTTTACCAGATATTTAAAATTATTGCTACTTAATGTTTAATTTTTATTTTAATAGGCACATTAAAATATTTGCCTCAATTTTTATTATTTTTCTTATTTTCTTATTGACTGTAACAAATTATTTTCTGAAAAAACAATAACACATGACATATGATTATTTAACTTTTACTTTTCTTCCATCATATTCTCTATTATTTCCATTATTAGTGCTTTCCAATTTATATTTTAATATTTAGTTTTCCCCTTTTTAACTATGTTATTCATCTATGCAACCAAATTATAATTCTTGGTTTTTCAATAAAGGAATTTAATTTTTAAAAAAAAAGGATTAATTTTTATTTCTTATTTTTAATTAATTTAAAAATTATTTTAACCGAACATTTTATGTTAAATAAGTGAATGTAAGTGTTCATAGTGAATGTGATGATTGATAAGCAAGGCTCTTTAGCTCTTATATAATACTGTCATATATTATACACGTATAATTACCATTGGTATAATAATTATTTGTGAGGGCTATAGCCATAGAAAATAATTTTTCATATATAAATATATTAATTTTATACTATATAAGATGTTTTAAAATAATGTATTACATTTTTAGTAAGATCCAATTTTTTTTTTAGGAGCCTCCACAGCCTCTTATCACATTAGGACGACTCGGGTCATACTCAATATATTTTATAACTATATGATGTCTTTAATGTACAGTTTATTAATTTTAACTTAATGATAAATATTTATTTTACTAGCACATTTTTATTCTGAAAATTATAATTTGTAACACTATATTTAACAATTCAATAATGATAAATTGTGTTATATTTTATAATGAATCTCCCAGTTGACATTTACCTTTACTCCATACTTGATATGTATTATTTACTTCTTTAAATATGAATTATATTGTATATCATGTTCAATGTGCAATTAATTATATAAATTTAGGATAATAATAAAATAATATTTTATTTTATTCACATTTTTTGCTTATGAGTATATATTACATTAATTAAATATGAACATTTCATAAAAAAAAATTCAAAAACTGCTTTATATTATAACATATTCTATTAATGTGTATGTATAATGTATATTAATGTTATTTACTTGATATTTATCTATCATTAATACAGTTATATTTTAATATTAATGACAAATCACATTTAAATTACATTCAAAATATTATTATTTTAGCTATTAAAAAATTGACTACAGTTTAAAAAGTAACATGCTACATTTAAATCCATATAAAGTGTAGTTGCTCTGTACAGTTAATAAAGTGCATTTTATGATAAAATAAGATAAGATAAGATGTATACTTTAAATCAGTTACATATTTGTTAGAAAGTCTTGTATTTTTAATCTAAATTAAAACAATAAAAATATTATTAAATATTGAAATATATATAATGGTGTAATTTAATAATTTTGAGTTCCAATTTTATTGTTTCATTCAGATAAAATATTCAATAATTATAACAATTTCAGTTTAAAATTTCTATTTGGAATTTCTTACTTATTTAGTTGTATTAAATAATTTTATTATAAAATAAAAACTAATACATAATACTAGGATTAGAAAATAATATTTAAAGTTTAATGTAAGATTATATGCTGATGCTAGTTAATCATTATTATGTAATTTTACATTTAATTTTGTTTTGTATTATTTGTTTTGGTAAAAAGACAATTAGCATTACCTTGTGTCCTATTTACATTTTTATATAAGTATGTATAGTAATGCAAATAACACATTATTTTTTATATTTCATTTATCCAATCCTATGGTTTTTTTATAGGAGATGTTGTATTACGTGATCTTAAGCTAAAAGAGACATGCTTAGACAGTTTAGATCTACCTATCAGAACTATTTATGGACATCTAGGTAAATTTAAACAACTTTTATTTTAGAGTTGTACTATGTTTGTTTAAATTATTTATGAGTTTTTTATTTGTTATACAGGCAAGTTAGTTTTAAAAATACCATGGAAGAATTTATATAGTGGATCAGTTGAAGCATCCATTGATAGTCTTTTTTTACTTGTTGTTCCAACACAAGATGTTAGTTATGATTCAGAAAAAGAAGAAAAAAACAAACAGACTGTTAAACAAAATGAAATTTCAAGGATTGAAAATATAAAATTATTGGATCAACAAAAAAACAGTATGTAAATATTAACTAAAAATGCATTCATTTTAATATTGAAATAATAATTTGTTTTTTTACATCTTATTATTGTAAAAAAATAATTGTATTATGTTATTTATGAGCTATACTGATAAAAGTATAACTATCCTTATATAATAAATATTATGAATTTAAAAAATAAAAATAACATATTCAATTTCATAAATCTGATTTCTACAGTTTTAAATATAAAAGAGAGAGAAATAACTTTTATTTAAATTTAAAGTGAGCTTCCCACCATGTGGGTTGCCATAAGACTTAGTATACTAATCAATATATAGATACATCAGGTTATTTTTAATTTACAATACAAATACATTTATTAAATTAATTATACAAACGTGTAAATATAACTAACTATAAAGCAAAATGTTATGACTAGGGTTTGTAAGTTAATCCCTTGAAAAATTCCTAAATGAACATGCATTTATGCACTTAAAAATGCCAAAATATGCTTTGAAATGTAGTTAAAAAGTTAAAAAAAATATGCATTATATTCACTAAATATCTAAACTTATGCACTTAAAAAATGTTTACTTAAAAAAAATCATGAATAATTTTTGAAATAATATGAATTATTCGTTCATTTTTTTTTTTATAGCTATATTTTATTTATTTATGTTGCAATTAAAAAAAAATAATAAAAGATTTCAAATACTATTTAATTTACTTTTCTTGAGCGTTCATCAACTGCGTATAATGTACATCTTTGTCAGTAATTTATTTTAAATCTGAAACTTTTGAAACAACTTTATTCATTAAATGTACAAGTATCAAAAAGATAAGAAAAGAAAAGATAATACAATTTCTATTTTTAATTTTATATATATTTTCCATTTACATTTTTGATAGATTTTAATAGAATGTTGTATAATATGCTCGATAAAATAAAAATATGCATAAATATACTAAATATATAAAAACATGTCAAATATGTAAAAACATGCAAAATAAGATTTCACATATTTAACTATGGTACCTTGAAATGGATTTCTATATAATTTAGCATTAAATACAACAAGATTGATATACAAATGCATGAAATTACAAGCCCTGGTTATGACATATAGTTAAATGTAGTAAGCAGTGAAAAATAAACCTAATAAAAATGATAGTTATGGTGTAGTTAATTTTTTTTTTTTTTTTTTTTTTAAGTAGATATTATAACTTATGTAAAACAAAGCTATCTATTAACATTTAATAATTATTATTATTTGTTATTTTTTAAATTTTGTTTAGAATTGGATCAAGATAAAGTAAAAGATTCTTTTGTTGAAAAATTGGCAACTCAGATTATAAGAAATGTACAAGTTAATATAAAATCAATCCATATTAGATATGAAGATCGAATAACATTTCATAATAATCCATTTTCTTTTGGTTGTACACTTTATGATTTAACTTCTTTTTCGACGGATTCAAATTGGAACAGATTTATTGATAAAGGACAAGATCCACTAGCCATGATATATAAGGTAGAAATTGAATTTAATAAATTAATCATATTTTTATTAAAAAATTAATAATGATTTCAATAAATCTATTATTATTTGTTATTTATATTACTCTTTACTCTCAAGTGGCAGGTATATATTAGATTTTGATAATTATTATGAAAGAAAATGTTAATAATATATTATTTATTGGTTAAAGCAAAATAAATATCCTTTTAAATCTATTAATTTTTTTATTTATTTTATGTATTGGTGAATTATTAAATTTGTTAAACTTATATTAAATATATGTTAGTTTAAAATTGGAATTATGAATATTTTAATTATTTATAGGGTTTGTAATTTATTTTAATTGTATTTAAATAGATCATTTCTATGGAAGGATATGCTGTATATTGGAACTCTAAAGGTCATCTATTTACCGAAAAACCAAAGGAAACTTATAGAGATTCCTTTAGAGATGGTATACCTAAGAAAGATGTTCTCCCTGATGGTTATGAATATTGTAGGTTAATTATTATTTAAAATTTTACTTTTGGTATCTTCATTAATTAAATATTATAAAAACTTATAAATTCTTAATAATTATTTGTATAATTTTTTGTTTTATTTAGTATTTGGTCCAATTAATGCCAATGCTAAAATGAAAATGAATCCAAAACCAGAATTAGATGGTAGCGATTTTACCATACCAAAATATTCCATAAGTATTATCATGGAAAGTTTAAATTTAAGTAAGCAAATGTACTTTTTTCAATTAATTTCATCAAATTACTTATCAATTGTTTTACATCTTAAATAATATATTACATATAGACCTTAATTTCAAAAATACAAAATATTATAAAAACTCATTAGATATCTATCCTCTCCTTTTGTGACCAGGTCTTAAAATCTAGGACTTGTTTGGTCATATTATTATAGGTAATATCAGATAATGTATAAAACATAAATAAAGTATTAAATCAAATATTAAATTTATTTAATCATAGAAAAAAATTTTTTTTCATTAATATTCAATTTGATTAAGATTACCAACCTTTAACACTGTACTAATTTATGGTATAGGAATCAGTAAAATTCAGTACCAACATTTGATTATGGCTGCAGAATCTCTTGATCGTTTAACTAAAGCAGTGCCCTACAGAAAATATCGACCAATGTTACAAGAATATAAAGGACACTATAGAGAATGGTATTTACTATTTTATTTGTTTTTAAAATATTATTATCATGTCATTGTTTTTTTAATTAAATTTTAAATGTGATTATATTTCTCTATGCTTTCTGACTTGCTTACTTAAATTTTAAAAAATAACAATAATATTTAATGAAATTTGTAAATTACAAAGCATCTGTCTTTTGGTCAGTTTCATATAGTTAATATTTTTTTAACATATTTTATCGTTGTGGAAAAAATGTATTTTCAATTAGGTATCATTTATTTTATTTTTATTTTACATATGCGAATTAGATATTATAAGATGTAATCAATAATTTAACATAACTTAAATAAATTATTATTTTTTTTTTTTTTATATTTATTGACTATCTGTTGTAAGAAATTAATTTTTGAATTGTATATTAATGATAAATATTATATGCCACTGAATAGCTCAGCAAATTAAAGATTTCGTGTTTGATTCCTGTTTGTGTCGTAGAATAAATGTAATCTATTTCATCTATTCTATGGTTTAGTGACTAATATTTTGAGCTTTTTTGAATTTCATATACTATTATATATTGTATATATTATAATATTATTTCTTTAAATTAATTAATATTATATTAGAATAACATGTAAATTTTTTTTTAAATTAAGGTGGAATTTTGCCTATAAGTGTATTTTAGAGGAAGATATAAGAAGAATACGTAAGAATTGGGATTGGTTACATATGAGTACTCATAGAAAATTAGTTAAAGAGTATAGTGTTCTTTATAAACAAAAACTGGAATCAAAAAAGCCATCAGCAATAACAATGAATAGAATTACTGAAATAGAAAAAAATTTAGATGTGATGAATATTATCTTAACCAGACAAAGAGTTGAAAACGAAGTAAGATTGTTCACAGTATTTACTAAATACTATTTAGTTAAATGTATACAAATTTAACTTTTCATTAATTTTATGGCTTCCTTTTTTTTATTTGTATTTTTTATATTTTTTATTTTTTAATTTTCCATATCATACTCATCCAATAATCAATCCGTCTCTTTTAATTCTTACACTATTTCTTTTAGTTTTTATGTCCTTATATTAATTTTGTCTTAAATTATTTTTTTTTATATTTATTATCAAATAATAAAATACTCTTTTAATTATTATTATTACCATCACTACTTTATCATATTTTATTTATAATATTATTTATGTACTTAAATAATACTATATCTATAATAAAATGGCATGTTAAAACCTAAAAAAATATATATTTTCTTCTAACCAATTAATAAATTAAGAAATAATTAGTTTTTTTGTAAACAAATTTTTTAAAAAAATGTACTATTTTATTTTATTATTTTTAAATAGTTTATACAAGATGTAATTTTATTTATAGGTTGAGAGAGAAGGAAAAATTCAGGAAGAGATAAAAAAAGTAGAATCAGAACGTGGTTGGTTTAGTTTTTGGCGTACTAAAAATAATGATGAGGAAGAAAAAGAAAAAGATATTAGTACATTTTATATATTTTTATGAAAGTAATTTTTTTTAAAATTTATTTTCTGATTTATAGTTAAACAGTTTGAGGAAGCTATGAATGCAAGTGAAAAAGAAAAATTATATAGAGCAATTGGTTATCAAGAAAGTTCAGCTACAACAATTTATCCAGAAACATTTATAGACACAACATTTCATTTTTGTTTGCATTCATTAGAAATATCTGTTTTTGATGAGGAATTTACATCAAAACAAAAAGTATTAACCGTCAATTTTAATGGTTTTGTTCTAGACCTTCAGAGAAGATTAACAGCTAATGCAATCAAGTATTATAATTCATTTATTTATATATTATATTTTAAATTGTCTGGCACATTATAATTTTCTTTTCTAGAGTTGAAGCTTCTGGTAGAACATTATCAGTATTTGGTTTACCACAATTAAATAAAGTGCCAAAACTTATCACTTCAAAAGCAATTGATCAGTATAAAAGTGCTCAAGATTTAGCATTTTCTCAAGACATTGATCAAGATGGTACTGATAGACAAGTTTATTTATTCAATTTATTGTTTGAGACAAATCCTCTTGATCAACATTGTGATAGTAGAGTAATATTATCATTCAGACCTTTAAAAATGGTTTATGATGCCCAAACCATAATAAAAATTATGAGTATCTTTACGCCTCAAGAGTCAAATGTGACTACACAGTATGTCAATTTTATATTTTGTTTATAATTTTAAAATCGATAACAAATTAATTAAATTTAAATTTTATGCTTAAAGATTAACTTTAACTATAAAATTAATAGAAAAGTTTTTCATTGCCAAATCAAATAGTTTCAAATATAATTTTATTTTCGTATAACTATATAATATATGTGTACAATATGTTTTAAATATTTAAAGATTACAAGTAGCAGCAGGAACCAAATTAGCAGAAATAAAAGAAAAATCTGCACTGGGAATGCAACATATTATAGATGAACATAAAAGACTCGAAGTAAAGATAGATATGATGGCATCTTATATTGTTATACCTCATGGTGGATTTTACAAAAAGTATGTAATTGTATTAAAATAATAAAAATATGTATAATATTTTTTAAATTAAAATGTATATTATTTTTTCTTTCAGAAATCAATCTTTATTAGTTTTTAATTTAGGTTGTTTAAAAATAAAATCTAAACCCCAAAATTTGGATGATGTTACTATACAGTCAATGCATAAAATGGGTGCATCACAATCTGAAGTATTACAAGAAATTGTTAGTCGGAGCTATGATCGTTATTATATTGAACTAGAAAATGCCCAAGTATATTTAAATAAAATCATATATTTAATATACATTTAATAATAAATAATAATAATTTAATATTTTTTTATTTAGATTTTAATTGCTAATAAAGGTGAAAATTGGAAAAATAAATTTAATGAATCATTTCAAAATGAACTTTACATTCTTAAGCCTACAACTTTATCCATTCAAGTGGAAAAATGTTTAATAACTGATGATCCTCGTTTGCCATTACTTAAGGTTACTGGAGAACTTCCCGCTATTGATATTAAAATAGCAGGTAAACATAAAATATTATGTGTAGTATTGTATTTTTTTCAGTTGATACAATTAAATGAAAGTTTACATTGAAAAACTAATTTTATTATTGTTTTAGTAATTATATTAATTGGTAAATTTTTGTAAAAGTCAAACATTTTATATATTTTTTCTTGTCTGTAGTTAAATTTTTTGAACGATTTTATCTGAAAAGTATTAATAATTTATTTTGATAAATAACATGATATGTTAGTATTTATTTCGTCTTTGAGTTGTAATTAATATTATATCTCATTATAGAAAATCGAATTTTGGATGCTCTATCAGTATTTTTGAGCATTCCTTTGCCAAAAAGAAATAAAGAAATTGATGATAATCCTCATGTAAGTTATTTTGATCAATAATTAATTTATACATTTTTATGATATAAATAAAATTTGTGATAAAAAAATAGTAAAATACTTTTTACATTTTTAGTGAAAAAAGCAATGTATTTTTATACCATAATATATTTTTTTGTTTCTATAAACACAATTTTGAATAAAAGGACTGCTCTGATCATCAAAGTCATAACAAATTTTTGATAGGAAATATTGTCTTGGAGTTATTGAAATTCCCAAATTTTAAAAACAAATTTTTTCTGAGGAAAAAGTTAGAATAACTATGTTAAAACTACCTTAATAAGAATTTTGGTTTTACTACTATATATCTTTCACTCAAAATTGATTTTTCAAGAGCAAAAGTACAATGATTTCAAGTTTCAAAAACACGATATTGTATAACATATTACAACAATATCAAGATATATTAATACCATTCATACCTGTGTATCTCACCCAATCTTGGAGTTTTTCTATTTTTATTTTTTAAAACATGTATATGAATTGTTTTTTTTAAGGATTTTGATATACTTGGTTCAGCAATGTCACTACGACAAAAGATAGATTCATTTAATATGACTAGAAATTTAACTAATCAAAGAAAAGAAGCAGAAAAAGCTTCTGATGTGAATGTACAATTCACATCATTAGATGTGAAATTGGTTCTTAAACGTAAGATACAAATTATTTATAATATATTATAATATGATTAATGAGTTATATTTGTTCTTTCTTAATTTTTTAAATTGATAAAAATTTGTTCGTAATTATAATTTAATTTATTATTAATTTAATATTTTAGGTTTGTCAATTAAAGTTTTATCTTATGATGATAAAGGCTCTTGGTTAAATCCATTGTTAGACTTTAATTTGTTAACTCTGGAATTGTCATTAACACAGCAAACATTTAAAACTAATATTGCTTTGAAATTGGGTAGATTATTTTTAGCTCAATATTATAAAGATACCATCATACCTTTAGTTGATACACCAAATGAAGATGAAAACCAATATCTTTTACTCATGAATTATACTCTTGTTAGTATTTCCTTTTAATTACTCTTAAATGTATGTTTTTATTAACTTAATTAATTGAATAACCAATTTTTATAGATTGATAAAAATACTTCAGAATTTCATACTACTTATGATAATGTATTGCAATTACTTGAATTAAACTTCACTAAGTTATTAGCCACAGCTAATAGAGATGCATTGCTTTACTTAATTGATTGGATGAATAGTGTCAGTTCAAGTATAAAAGATATGCAAAAACTGTATAATTATAATATTGATGAAGATATGACTGCTCCAATCCAATTTCAAAAACCCAATAGACTCAAAAGAATGCATTTAGTTTCTAATGCATTATCAACTATTCTTGAAGAATCTGCAGCTAGCAAGGTTCAACAATGTATGTAGTATTTTATGTAAATATGGTATTTACATTGATTAAAATATAATTTCATTAAATATTAATATCCTATATTTAGTAAATAAAAAATTAATTGAGGAGAATGATATCATTGGTTTAAAGTTAATTGCTCAAATTGGAGAAATACAACTTATTATTGTTACTGAAGTTGATGATTTAGCACATATGTTTATAACTAAACTCGAGTCTTGTATTACAATGAAAAAATCTGATATTCAAATTGATGCTAAACTTCAAAATATTAGTGTATTTGATCCATCTCCAGATACTATTTATAAATATGTAAGTATTGAATATATTTTAAATATTGATTATTTTTAAAGACAAATATTAGCCAATGCTTGGAAAGTTCCTTAAAAAAAGAAACCAAATTTTTTCCATTCTTAATTTGAATAAGAAAATTAATTCTTTTTCTTGTTCTTCATTAAAAAGTATTTTTAGTTATTATAAAATTGAAGTATTATAACTGGTGGTTATTCCAGCCTCAAACAATGTCAAACCAATGAGATCAGCAAAACTGACTTGCCATTTTGTAAACATTGTCAATGTTAGCTTGTTTGTGTTAAATTGTATAGTTCTTTATGTATAAACAACTTTATTAAATATAAATAACAATAAAGCGAGTTGTACATATTTTGAGTTACCGGTTGACAATGATTACTGAATCGATCTCTGAATAATAATAATAACTGAATAAATTAAGTAGCTAAATTTCTAAAAAAAAGTTATAAAAAAATTTTCTCTTAGTTCTAAAAACTATTTAAATGATTTATATTTAAGAAAAAATAAAGCAATAATATCATTCATGTTATTCTAAAAAAGTTAATGAAATTCAAATAAGTTCCTCTACAAAAAAAAAAAAAAAACTGTTCTTTATAAGTTCCTAAAAATTTAACTAAATCAAAATAATGAGTTTTTTTTTTTAAGATTTCTTTCAAGCACTAACACTAACATATCAATTCTCTTAGTTTCTGGACAAAATACTAACATATAATTTTATTAAGCAATTCATGAAATACTTTTATTTTTATTTAATTAGATAATTCATGTTGCTGAAAACGATGAAGCCTTAAAACTTCAAATGATAATGTATAATGAACAATATCTTGTTGAGTATGATTCACCAGAAATGTACATTTCAATTTCATCAGGATGTATTAAATGTGTATTTTTAAATTGTTTTATGACAAAATTAATCGTAAGTTTTTGATGAGCTTTTAATAACATGGCAATATCTGTTATTTATTTTATTTTTTCCAGAACTTTATTAATCATTTTCAAGCTGGAAAAGCTGCTATGTATGAAGCTGGAGCTGCTGCAGTAGCAAGTGCTAAAATGAATGTAAAATCAGCTACTCGAATTGCTCTTAATATAAATTTGAAAGTATGTAATTAGTATGCATGATTTAAATATTTTTTATATTCATTATTTTATTTATGTAATAGGCTCCAGTTTTTATAGTACCTCAAAATTCTCATAGTTTGGAAGCATTGTGTTTTGATTTTGGTTATTTGTCTATTACAAATAAATTTTTAATTATTCATAAGGGAAAAGACCATATTCCAGCTATTATTGATGAATTAAGTTTGAATTTACAAAATTTGAAAGTATCTAGGTATGATTATTTAAAATTGTATAATTATTTAGTATATAGCTATTTAAATTATTGTATTATTATTATTTTCAGAGTACAATTGAATGATGGTATAAAATTTTTTTTGTTTGACTGCCTTTTGTTACAACCCATAACATTTTCTCTCATAGTCAAACGAAATTTATCCTCTGCATGGTATACTGATCATCCCGATTTTGATATTGTGGCTAAATTTGATTCTATTAAAGTATATTTTATATGATTTTGGATAATAGAATCAATTGAATAATAAAAATTGTTAATTTAGGTAACCGTTAGTCATATTGATTACATTGTAATTATGAAAGTTTTAAATGAAAATGTAAGCGAAGGAAAAGATGAATTAACAAATTCAAATGATCAAACAAGTTTAAACATATCTCAAAATAATTTGAATGGTTAGTTTTTATTAAAATAATTAAGTATTTACTTGTTGCATTAATATTTCTAATAATTTTTTCTAGAAATCAAAGTGATTGTTGATGTTGAAAAAAATAATTCTCAATTACAAGAAATTAGAACATTAGCTAAGTTTGAATTTTTCGTAAAAAATATTATTCTTGAACTATTCAAAGAAGGTCCTGATAAGGTAGTACACTATTATTTAATTTGTTACAACTAAAAAAATAAATATATAAAAAAAGATTTTCCAACATTTAAGATTTAAACTTGTAAATATTTTTTATTTATGGGTAATATAATTGATCACTTATCATACAATTGGTAGTTTTACTTATTAAGACTGAAAATATAGCACCAGAATATTTTAACTTTATTTAAATTATCTCGTAATCTCATCTAATAATTTAATTTTTAATAATTACTACCTATAGCTTTTATTATTATTTAAGTATAAATAGCTATGACATGTACTATGAAATAATTTTAAATAATTATTAAATTTGAATTTATTCTTGACATTATTATAAATTCTAGATTATTTTTATTCAAGTTGTTAATATTTTCATTTAATTCATTTAATTTAACAAATAAACTATGCTAGGGATGTTTCCTGAAATTTAATAATTAATTGAGTTTTTAAATTTTTTCTAATCAGACTATAATACAACCATTATTATGATTTCTTTAATAATTTAAAAAATATTTTCTACTATTAAAAATTAATAATAATAATATTAATTGCTAATTTTAAATTTATGTATGTGGCTATTTTTATTTAATTTTTATTTTTTTGATACATTATCTATTCTAAGAAATCTATTTTTCAAAATATATATTGGATTACTTTGTTAATCAATACCTACTTAAAATGAATTTTATTACTATTTTTTATTTTTTTATTATTTTAATTGTTTAGAATGGCTTACAAATAAAAAATAACAGTATGGGACAGTTTATGTTTTCATCATTGACTGTTAATGGATCAATGCAGACAGATCTTTCATTATCTTTAATATTATATTTGTTAGATGTCATATTAGACGATACTCGAGTAAACAAATATTCAGGAAATAAGGTAGTACGTTATATGGAAAGAAAAAAAGGTAATCTTGAAGATGAAAATTTACAAAATACAATTGATATTAAATATAAACAAACACTTGCTGGAGCTGATGGTAAGTTTTTTTATGGTAGCCTGATAATATTTATTATTTTTAATTATTATGTTTCTAGTTCAACTAAAAATATTCAGTTTTAATTTAATATTCAATGTTGAGTATATACAGTATTTGTTAAATTTCTTTGTATTGCCATCCCAAAATCAAGATTTAGCAATTAATGATCCAACCAAAAACATAAAGCAAAATATAATGGTTAGTAGTTTACAAAAAAAATTATGTTAAGAAAATTATATAAATATTTTTATGAGTAATAATTGTTTTATACATTTTTAATTTATCTGTAAAAATGTTTCAGAAAGAAAAATCAAATGCTTTTGAGCAAAAAGATAATAATAAAACACTTTTGTTAAAAGTACAGTTAGAAAAGCCTGATATTATATTAGTTGAAAGTTTAGATGACATAAATACAAATGCAATAATAATGAATGTAATTTTACTAATGAACTATTTAACAGTATAAAAAAATATATATATTAATATTTCAAATATGTTATACAAATTATAGACTGAAGCTACATTGAAATTGCGTATGTCTACCCCAACTCGTCAAACTGTTAATGGAGAAATTAAAGATTTGCAAATATACTCATGCTGTTATAATCCACTAAGAAGAAAAGAAACTATGAATTTAGTAAGTAGTGATTGTTAAACATTTTTAATCAGAACTTCAATTTAATTCTTAATTTGAGTAGATATTACGTCCAGTTACTATTAATGTTATCGGTTCTACTCCTGATGATACTTGTCTTCATGTTGATGTAACTATGACTCCTTTAATAATATCAGTGACTCCAGGTAATCAGTTTCCTTTTTTGTGTATTTAAGTTAATTTTAACATTGTTAAATGTGGTTTTTTCAGCTAATATTGAGATGTTAAATCGAATTAATCAAAGTTTAACCGAAAAAAAAGAAAATATATTCCAAGAACCAATATATGATGAACAAGAATTTGAAAATTTATGGAATAAAACTCAATTTAATGATTCAGAATTCTGGTTCTTAAAAACTGGTTAGTGTATTTTAAATCAATTTAATTTAACTTAACTTTTTAATCTCCTTTAATCACGAATTTCTCGTCTGAAATATTTTTTTTATTTCTATTTCTATTGTTACACTGCTCACATATGCTTATTGTGCAAATCGTACAGATTGTATATTTCAAATTAAAATTTAAAAAAAAAAAAAAAAACTTTTTAATTAATGAATACCAATCAAAGATTGTTGTTTGGATATGTTTTAGAATTTGGTGCTGAAGCTTCTTTATTAAATAATGATAAAACTGTTCCTGCTCTTAAAAAAAGTGAAGTTTGTTTAATATCTATTCCTTCAATAGTTTTCACAATTGAAGCAGGGATTGGTACAAAAACAATGCCAATGTTGTTAACTGAGTGTACGTTTAATGGTTCTGTTAATAATTGGAGCTCAAAAGTAAGTAATATGGTGTTTTAATGTATAAGAAATAAATAATAATTTAGAATATTATAATATGTGTATAATAAATAAGCTGGAATAAATAATTTAACTTATTTAATTTACATTAATTTATAATATTATTTATTTAGATATATAAACTACAGTTTTATATTACATAGATATATAATAACTTTAACATATTTTTTTTTTTTATTATTAGATTGAAAGCAAAGTATATAAAATAGATTGCCTATTTTTTAAAAAAAAATTTTTAACATTCTCGGATTCTTTGAAATTAATAAAAAAAAAATGAAATCATTGTTACTTTTTATTCCTATTACTAATAATGGTATTGCAAAAAAAATGTTTAGTTATCTGTTGCGGGTGAATTAACAATGCAAATGAATTATTATAACAGTCGATTAGCTCTTTGGGAACCATTTATTGAACCTGTTGAAGTTGAATCAGCTATTGGTCCCAAGTATAATCCATGGTTACTTGAACTCAAGGTAGTATTATTTGGCTTAATTTAAACTTCAATTGAAACATAATAATAACATATTTTTCAAATTTAACAAATGTTTTAGTTGGAGACTTTTGACCCAAATCAAAGTCCCCAAGATGAAGTATTCCAAAGGAAACCAGCAATGAAAATTTCTTTAATATCATATGTATGATTTTTAACTTTAGAATAATTATATTCTGATATGGGTATAAATAAGATTTATTTTAATAATGTATTCGTTATTATTTTAGGAAACTATTGAAATAACAATGACAAAAACAGCTTTGGAGGTATTAACAAGTTTAGGTAAAGCATTTAATGAAGCAATCACAACTGAAATACCACTTTCAAAACGAATTGAAGCTGCACCATTTGTAATACAAAATAATCTTGGGTTTAATATAACTCTCATGATATCAAACTCCCCATTTAAAGTATTATTAAAATAAACCTTTAATTATGTATGTTATTGAATTTATTATTTTTAATTTATAGGTATACAATATTAGTAGTAATGAAAAATGTATAGAGGGTGATAATACAGTTTTAAAAGATCGAGAACAGATTAGTCTTTGTCTTAAAGACGATGATTCAGTGTCAGTTAATTTACGTCAAAATAAGATTACTGAACGTTCTTTAAAAATTAAGGTAAATATATATATATATATTTTTATTTATTATTTAATTATTATGTTTAAAGACCATCTAAAAATACTATTATTTTTTCAGATTCAAGAAAATAATAATATTACAGAATTTAGCTTACCAATAGTTAAAGCTGATAAAAGATTTTTTAATATTAAACATAAATTAAATACTGTTAATGAACCATGGGGATTAGTAACTGATACACAAGTAATTGATGGTAGTATGGTTGTTACATTGAGGAGTGTTGTACAAGTAAGTTTTTTTTTTTAAAAAAAATTGCTATAATTTTTATGAGCTTTATTTTTATTGTTTAATTATTTTTTTAGATTCATAATCATTTTAATGAAAGTATATTTCTTTATTATAAAAAACAAGGGAAATTAAAAATGATTGGTAAAGCAAAACCGAACAAACCATTTAATTTACCTGTACATTCAATTTATACACAAACCAAAGAAATATTTTTTTGTCCAGAAAAGTAAATTAATTAATAATATATGTCTTTGTTATTTTAATTATGCTTTTGTTTCTAGGTATCAAATATGTATTAAACCTTTTATTTGGAAAGACATTCAACCAGTGATGAATTTAAGAGCATTATTACAATGTCCACCGAATCAAGTAGAAGATAAAGATCCATTTTTCATACAAGTATATTCTAATAAAAAATGTATCATATTTTACTGGTATAAATAATAATAATATTGTAAAAATTAGATCCTTGGAGTTATGGAGCACATATATTTTGAGCATACAGATCGATATTTAATGTCTAGTAATTGCTACAACATTCATTTATACCCCACAGTTATATTAGTCAATGCTCTTCCTGTAAATTTAAATTGTATAATGCAAGGTGATTCTGAACTTAAAACTTTAACTCCAGGAGAAAAAATAAACTTACCTATTGTTGAAATTGGGTATTCTTGTCTTACACTGCAGGTATTTATGATTTTATTTTTAAAAAAATAATTAAGTTATAGTTAGGTTTGCTATTATAGCCGAGTAATATAAAAAGGATACTATACTTAAGTATTAAGTCACTTATTTAAATTTGGTTGCCAGCCGTTTCACTTTACGGACAAAAACATTGTTCTTAGAGAAGAAACTGAGTCCTCCCATTTTTTGTGATAATATCATGACATAGCACTCTTTTGATCGATTTTTCTTCCTGTCTCCTTATCGTTTATTTATAAACTTTCCATCTTCACATTTATTATAATGATAATTTTTTTTAAAAAAATCTTGGTTTCAACAGTAAAAGAGCAGATTCTATCCACTGATTGTTTGCCTTTGGCATATATAAAACCAACCTTAACTATCATTAATAGTTGTCTGAGCCAGTCTTCATCTTGTCTGGCGATCATCACCTTCATCATAAAATTATTGATCAGGTCCCAGTTTCTATATTCCTCAGAATCACTCTTGTTACTGTGTCTAGGTAAAAATTTTCTTCTAGTACTACTTCCAATGTCAGTTCGTTCCACCAAAAATCACAGAAATATTGCATATTCTGCATTATCAGATGATGTGAAACAATCAATGCAGCTTAGGCCTCCTACTTTTTAAAATTTTGAAAATATTGACTCGAGCAGCTGTTGTTAAATAGCATCTTGCATTGGGTGGAAATGAACACAACTAAATTTTCTCTTAGTGCACGTCCATCTTCCTGTAGTGTCAGCATCCTATTCTGCCTGTCACATGTTGAAAACCTCTTATATATTTTTCTTTTTTTTTTCTATCCAGATAATTTATAATTTAATACTTTCTCATCCATTCCCAGACTTGCACGGGGACTATTCCTACTATTATCATTACTACACCTATGGACATTGTTCTTTACAACATCACCATCAACTAAGTGTTCCAAAATATAATTATAACCCATTGATCCCTACTATACATAACCAGTTAATGTGCCTTGTTGTCAAAAAATAACAATAAATTAATACAATTAAGTAGATATTAGATTGATAGCTATTTTATATGAAAATTTTATGTCACTGGTATAGTGATATATTAAGTTCAGGTTAACAATATTCTGAGAATTTTGGGTTACATCTTAATAAATTTACTTTTATAATAAATAGTTTTTTTATTTTTATTAAAAAGCAAAATCATCAAAATAAATAATGATGAAATAATGTTGAATAAAATTGGTATTCTAAATAATTAATGATATAATATATTATATAATATATAATAGTGAAAACAAGAAAAGAAAACATAAAATATTACAATTCATTAGATTTCTTGTTTTTCTCCAAAATTAAGAATTGAAAATTTGTTGTTTTTATTTGATTATTGATGATAAAATGTGATAACTATTTTTTTATAGATAAAATATTTAGATAAGTACTGGGATTGTAAATGCACTATAGAAGAACATCCAGATGAATTTTCCATTTGGTCTTTTTCTAACAATGAAGATAAACCTGATACAAAAGCAAATGTTATAAATTTTGGCATTCGAACTGAATTTCATGAAGGTGGAACTCATATAAAAACACTTTATTGTCCACTTTGGATGATAAACAAAACTGGAAGAATTCTTACTTATAAGGTACTAATACTCTATTATAATTAAAAAAAAAATGTTATTCAATAATTAAATAAAAATTTACATAAACAAAAATTTCCTATAAAAGTAGCAACAATTTATTATCTTAAATATAAAAACACTTTTTTTCTTCATTTAAAATGTATGTAAAAATTTGTAAGTTAAAAATTAAAAATAATTTATAACTTTTATAGGCTGCCGATGATGAAGAAAACATGTTACAACATTCATCAAATCCAACAGAACCTTTAATGTGGTCTTTTAAAAAGAAAATATTTTTTGCTAATAAAAGAGCCTACGTTAAAATAGATTCAGGTCTGTGGTCTGACAGATTTTCATTAGATGTAGCTGGAAGTTCTGGATCAATTTTATGTAAAACAAATAACATTCTTTACCAAGTAATATTGTTTTAATTATTTATTAAATTGTATCATTATTTTCTAACCAATATTTTTTTCCAAGATTGGTGTTCATATTCAACTTACTAACAACTCTTTAACGAAACAAGTTACCTTATCACCATTTTATATTGCATCTAATCAATGTCCATTTGCGATTGATTTTCAAGAAGTGAACCAAGAACAAAATTCTTGGATTAAAGTAAATTTAAAATTTATAAATTAATGACTTTATAAATAATATGAATTGTACATTTAATTAAAATAGGTTGATTCCAATGGTTGTATGCCATTTTGGCCTCAAAATATTACTGATAAACATAATTTAACTGACAAACTATTTGTTGTTCGCATATTTGGCACTTCAGATACTTCTACTCCATTGCCATATTATAAATCAAGAAGTGATTTAATACGTCTTCGTAATAAAGTAATTTATTTTTTCTAATACATTAGCTTTAAATTTTTCTTTTTTTAATTTTACCTTATAAATAAGAAATATTACCCATTTTTTATTGATAGACAAGTTATAATATTAAAAATATATTTATAGTATAGTGCTATTCAAGTGGATACTCAAATAACCGAAGGTGGAACTTACATAACATTTAGTCCCTATGTGGAAGGAATGGCACCTGCTTTAATAATTAATCATACAGAAAATTATCTAAAGTTCATTGAACATGATCTGTCAGAGTATTTAGATGAAATGTTAGTTATAAACATTTATAGTGTTAACGTTTTTGGCTAATAAGCTTTTTTTATGTAGGAAAATATTACCTCCTAAACACAAAATGTTCTTTGCATGGTCTACTCCAACAGAAAACCCTATTATTTATTGGAACATGATGCAGAATCAAGCAGATTTAAGAAAAGTTGGTTTTATTTTAATATTTATTGATATAAGTATGTAATATATGGTTTAAAGCAGTGCTTCTCAACATTTTCAAACTGCCGCCCCCGGTTCAACATTTGTGAGATGAAGCCGTAAGTCTTCTCTTTTGACGATGTCTAGTCGATTTCTTTTTTCGTTATTAAATAATAATGCACTGTTTTTGATATATGTAGTTATATATATATATATTTATATATTTATATATTTCATAATCACGAATTTATTTTAGAAATTGATAAACAGAAAACAATTACAGATAAATTTTGGTACGTTGCTTTGAACGGAAAAAAAGTTCACCGACCCCTAATCATCCAAAACGAGTTCACCGTCCCTCGGTACTCCTTCACCGACCACCGGGGGTAATATTGCCTTCGTTGAAAAGCACTGGTTTAAAGTTTAAATAAACTACTGATTTATTGATAAATTATTTGAAAATTTCTCATAACTAATGGCTTAATGAGTACTATATTTAAGGTGTTTTTGAAAAGTTGAAGTTATTTATAAGCATATTTGCTGAGGTGACTCATTAAAAATGTTTTGAAATTATTTTTGAAAATTTTATTTTAAAAATGAAAAATCTTATATTTCTTACAAATTTCTCATAGAATCAATATGTAACATTGTTTTTAAGCTTGCTGTGCGTTTTTTCTTTTCTATCACTAGAATAAAAAAAATTTGTTGTGACATGTTGATTTGTATGAAAAATGTATTTTATTGTTAAATAATCATAATCATCTACAGTAGAACCCGTTTAAGACGCTCTCACTTAAGATGATCTCTCGGCTAATATGTTCATTTTTACAACTCCCTTGATTTTGACATCATTTTGTTCCCGCGTTATACGATTTCCCACTTTAGACGCTATTTTTAACTTGTTCTTTGGAAAGCATCTTAAATGGGTTCTACTGTATTTGAAAATCTATTTTTTTTATACAAAAACTATTCAACGGCACATTTAAAATTTAGTGGAAATATTTGGTATGTATTGGTTGGAAACACTTTATTAGGCACACACAAATTACTGGTTGGATTAAATATGAGGGTTTTAACATTTTATTATATTTAATCTTCCAATATTATTAGAAAACAAACAATAATATGGTTTATGTAATATGCTGTACTTCCTTATTATAGTAATGCAGCCCGGTAACAATTTTATTATATTTTCCCTGGCCTACTAATTAGTATAATTAATGTAAATAACTTTTAATATTGGTAAGTTTTATGGCCTCCCTAAGTCTAGATTTTAACTCATGTGAATTTACTTTTGAAGTTTTATGAAAAATAAAATTTATACCAACAAAATTAATTATAGAGATTAATTTTTAATGTGCATTAATAATGTAGTTGATATTATTGATCAAACTCCAAATTTATTATAAAGAAATTGTATCTCATTACATTGTTGTATTAATAAGTGTATTGGAGTTAACAAGTATCACATTAAACTGTTACCATAGAAAAAAATTGATTTTCAAATAAAATATATTTGGTTATGATTATTTTACAATGTTATAACTTTATTAATTAATCAAATATGAAAAAAATAAATACATTTTTAAACCGTTTACCTTGCAGAGTTCAGCATTTGATCAATACTTGATGTATTACTTTACCCATATTAAATATTTATTAATTTCTAAATTGGATTGTTAATTAAATATTTTATAATATTTAATATATTATCAATAAATTATATTATATTATATTATAGGATGGTGTAGGAATATTCAATCACGATGATGGTATAAAAGTTTATTGGGTTTCATTTTTGGATGGTTTACAACGTATTCTTATGTTTACTACTGATGCCAGTATTGCTGAAGAATGTCAAGCCTCAAGTAAACTTGAAATTATAAACAGAGAAATACTTATTTCTATACATTCATTAGGATTGTCATTGGTGAATAATGATATTTGTATGGAACTAATGTATTTGAGAATTGGAAGGTAAAATTTGTTATATTTATTATTTAATAATTTTTATAAGTCAATTCCCCCCATCCATACTATTATAAAGTATATGGAGCTTGGTAAAAAAAGCTTAATGGTAAAAAATGAGGATTAAACTGAATTTTTCATCAAATCTCAATATCTTACATTTCTATTACACTAATCAGCTATTCTGGTGGTCTATTTGGTATGTATTATATTGTCTGTACAGACAATTTCTGTACATCATATTAATGCTATACTTCTTCTTCTTCTATGGTTAAAAAGGCCTTTCAAGACCATCCCATCTCACACCCATTCCTCCATTCTTCTCTATCCATTGCTCTTTCTTTCCAATTTGTTTCTCCGCCTAGCGATTGCACATCTTTTTTGGCTAAGTTTTCTTGTTTTTGGGTTTTCCCAACGGTCTTTTTCCCATGCAGGTTTTGTTTCATCACTGTTTTAATTAATTAATTTTGATTCCTCCAAGTATGGTCTGCCCATTGGAGTCTGCTCTTTTATCACCTTCGTTATGATTGTGCTTTGGAATACAATTTTGAGCTCTGTATTTTTCTTCCTTCTAGATTCTACGCTGATGTTATCTTTAACTGGTCCAAAGATTTTCCTCAATATTTTTCTTTCCAGTATTAAAAATTTATTTTCGTCAGATTTTCTTAGCAGCCATATTTTTGTTCTCTACAGAAATACTGGACGGATCAGTGTAATGTATAATTAATTTCTTAGTTCTTTATATAATACTGGGAATCCTAGTCTTTACTAACCTATAGTAACATTTATTGCCCTTACCTAGCTATATCATTATGTTTTGTTACCATTGTTACTAGATATTTAAATTGCTGCACTTTGTTGAAGTTATATTTCCATACATTCGTAGGTGGGTGCAATTATCTTCTACTAACAGATATATATGCTGTTTTTCCTTCATTACTCTGTAGTCTTACTTTCACTGCAGTTTTTTCTAATTTTAGGAATACATTTTTTAAATTTTTTTGTGATTCTTTTAATAAAACTACATCATCCACATATGCTAGTAATCCTAGTAATCCTATTGATGAATCTTTTAGTCTATAGCCTTGTTGATTGATATTACTTTCCCTTATTACTTTTTCTAAAACCAGGTTAAATAAGATAGGTAATCTACCTACTATTGTAGATAGGCATCAAGAACCCACGTTGTCTTTAAAAAATTGTTATTTTTTTTTATATTTACCATCAAGTTTATTAACTTGTTGGTACAACTATCTGGTTCTATGGCCTCGGTAATTAAATTCAGCACTTTCTATTATGCTTTTCATATATTTTCTTTTTTCACATCTAATTATATTATGTGCGTTTTTTTGTCTTGTTTTAAATATTCTAAAATTGTCTTCATTATTTATATCTTCCAACCATTTTTGTCTCACTAACTTTTGTCTTATAATTGTTTCATCAAATATTATATAAAACCACTGTTTTATAGTGTTCTTTTTCTTTCCTAATGTTGTATCTGTCACTTCTTTAATAGTTTCCCTTAGCACCTCCCATTATTTGTAGCATTTTTTGTTTCAAAGTCAGTTCAATATTTTTTTTTGTATGTATTGTCTATATTCTTATTCTTCAATTCTTCAATATCGTACTTTACTATTCTATTTACTTGTTTTTGTCTTTCCATCTTCCTTAGCTTCATTTTTATCCATATACCCATTAATAAGTGGTCAGAGTCCATATCTACTCTATGTAGTGTTCTTATATTGGTAATACAGTTTTTTAAGTTAAAATTGATTAAAACATGATCAATTTGGTTTCTATGGTTTTCATCCGGAGATATCCACGTATACTTATGGATGTCTTTATGAGGAAATATCAAGCTTTTTATACTCATTCCGCTTACCATTGCAAAATCTATTAGCAAATTCCTATTATTGTTAATTTTTTCATGTAAACTATAGCCCCCAATTGCTCTGTATTTCAATTCTCATTCTACCTTTGCATTAAAGTCTCCTACGATTATTTTAATGCTTTCCGCTGAAGAGTTATCTTCTTTATCTTGCGCAGGCGCATGTACATTAATTATTACCATATCTAAGTCATTTGTTTATAAAGTTATAGTCGATATTCTTGGATTGATGTCTTTGAAGTTTTTAACTGTTTATGTTATTAATGCTATACAGCAAAATAATATGAGTCTTCCTATTATAGAAGCCATTTGTCCAACATACAAAATAACTCCCCTGGTAATATTCTTACTTGCATTTAATTGTTACTTAGCTTCCCAGTTTCCCTCTTTCTTTCTTTTTCTCTAATTTAATTTCCATAAATACCTCTGTTTTACCATGTAATACAGTGTTTTCAATATTTGTCTTACAGCAACATATCATTAAAATATTTCATATTTTGCAACATACCAAAAAAAGTAAAGTCAAAGTCAAACTAAAATTTATTTTTTATTTTAAGAGGCGCATTAAAATATTTGCCTCAGCGATTATAAATAAACAATACAATTTACTATATAAAATAACTAGAAAAGCAACATTTGACAATAAATATAATTAAAGTACAAAGCCTTCTGAGAGGAAGAAATTAACGATGGAAGTAATAAGGAATGCATTAGGAAATTGGAAAATATATGGGAGGCTAAAGGGAATATTAATGGAAGAACAGATATTGGAGAGAAGCTGGCATTTAGTGAGAAGGTCTGGAGAATCGAAGAGGAGATAGGAAGCATTGCATATAGCAGGATCAATGTGCCAAGTAAAGAAGGGAGAATCATTAAGAGATAAATGAAATGAGTAGGCCGGGAGGCAGTTGTGGCTGAACCGGAATTACTAACTAAAATCTTATTTAATATAAAATCTATTTGTGTATTAGTATTTTATTTTAATAAGAAATAATTAAATTATAATTTTATTAAACTTATAAGTTTTAAACAATATAATTTAATATACTTCATTTTATCAAATATCAATTCATATTTTGTCATTTAATATACATTATGACACATTTCTTATCCTAATTGTTTACCATCCACCCATTATGGACTTATCCCACGACCATTAGTATCATAAGAAACCCTAATATTATATGTCAAAATGTAAATAAACTATTCTCTGTTGTTCCTAAACTATCTTTCAAACCAGATATAAATACTAATTATATTCTAATAATTTATAAAAAAATAAAAATACAATACTCATTGTGATTTATTATATCATCACATTTATACATGGTAACAACTTATCTATTTTTTTTTAGTTCTGGGGTGATATGGGAAACTAAAAAAATAAATGGTTCACGTTACAAGCCATTGACTCAAAAAGAATGTGAATTAATTGAAACAGCTTATATACGTTACACTAGAATGTTAGAAATTGGTGAAAATGAACCTATTGTCTTGATCAAAGAATTAAACATTGAGGTATTTTGTATACATTTTATTTTTCAACTATTCTTTTATGTTAAATACTCTAATTTATGTTTTAGGTTAATTTTGCAGAAAACATTGTCACTAAACCTTCTAAAAAGAATATAAGAAGGGTATATAATACAGGATTTTGGCTCAATTTGCAATCTTCTGATTATACATCTCAAATACATGCTAAAATAAATAATTTACAAATCGATAGTCAAATAGATAATTGTATATTCCCTGTTGTTTTTGCTCCTGTTCCTCCACCAAAAACCATTGCACATACAGGTTTGTTAAAATAATTATTATAATTATATCTTTATAAAATTTTATCTAAAAATACATTAAAAAATATAAATGATTAATACAATCTATTAATAATAATTTAAACTTACATATTTCAGAGCGAAAACCATTTGTAGAACTTAGTATTGTTGAAAGATTAAATAAATATAGTACAGTTAAACAATATAAATATTATAAAATGCTCATTCAAGAATTTCACATTAAACTTGATATTGGTTTCATCAATGCTTTAATAAAAATGACAGAAAAATATGAGCTCTCGGAAGAAGAAAGGGTAGGATACTTTCAATTTTTTTAATATATTGTCATTTATATAGTAGAATATTTTCTCCTATTTATAATGAGTGTTTATGTTAGTTGAAAATGTTTATTGAAGATTTAACCTGTGCTAGCAAGCCATTACATTCCCAAATGATTACTCTTTCTTTACAAGAACAAAAGAATTATTATGACATACTTCATTTTTCTCCGCTTAAGGTAAATAAATACATAGTATTTTTATGTTTATTTGTAAGTCATAACTTATTAAAAATATTTGATATTAGGTATATTATTATATTAATTATTATTTTTTTTTTTTATATATAATTTAAGATACATGTTACATTTTCATTGAGTGGAGATGAATTGGAAAATATTCCTCCAATTATTAATATAATTTTGCAAAGTATTGGTGTAACCATTACTAGTGTTCAAGATGTTGTTTTGAAGTAAGTTTTGTATACGTTACGAAATGCACGTGAAAAATATTTTTTCATGTGTATAAACTTTGTCATACTGTGTGACACTATTAATTCCATAAAATGGGTATAACAAATTAACATAGAATATAACTTGAATATTTTCAAAAAAATATGGATTTTATTTTTATAATAACATATTTGTGTAATTATATAAATTATACTTAATATTCTTATAAAATGTGGGTGTAAATAATTTTTATATTTGGTATTAATAAACAAGAACCCAAATTGTAACAGTTAATTGTTATTATTTTATTTATTTGAATATTTACAAATAATATGTTAAAATTATTTGGAATTATTTTTACTAAAATTGAATTGTGCATTAAATATCTGAGTGATGTAAATAAAATAAAAGAGTATTATTTGGATTATTCAATAAAAACATAATAATTCTTTACTATGCTTATTAAATTTGTGTTTTAATTTGACAAATGCATTTTAATATATTTATTAATTTCATATATTATAAACCAGCGGTTCTTAACCTGTGGTCCGCGGCCCTCTAGGGGTCCGTGATAATCATGTAGGGGGTCGGTGGCAGCTCTAACACATAACATACATCAATACATGACATGAGTGCATTATTATAATATGTTTGGATTAATATTATTATTATTATTTTTCATATATTTTTTATTGTATACCTAGTAAATTTTATCATTATATGATGTTATAAAACTTATATCTCAACCATCGTATAAAGCTAATAAAAATTAAATTTTAAGAATTTTAAAAAAAGAAATTAAAACTAAAGTAATTAAATTTAAGTTAGCTAAAAAATTAAGTCAAATAAAAATAATTATAAATATGTATATTTTGTTATGCCTATTAATGTACTTTATTATTATAATTTTGGTTTTAATAACATGAGATGTTTTGTAAAAAAAAATGTACTCGAAAAAAAATTAGTAAGAGGGTCCATAATTTCTAAAGATCATTCATCAGGGGTCCGTGTTCTACAAAAGGTTAAGAACCGCTGTTATAAACAATTTAATTCATCTATTATGTGTAATTAATATGTAAATTATTCTATATGGTCATTATATTATATACTAATATTAGTTTCAACAATTAACAAAAATAATTTTTATAGGTTGGCATTTTTTGAAAGACAATATGTTCTTCTTAATCAGAGACAGTTAATGATGGAAGCTCAACATCATTATGTCAGTCAACTCATAAAACAAATTTATGTACTCGTTTTGGGTCTAGACGTGTTGGGAAATCCTTTTGGTCTTGTATCAGGTTTTAAGCAAGGAGTTGAGGATTTATTTTATGAGCCTTTCCAAGTTAGTTTCAAATTTATTAAATTAATTGATAATATTATTTTAATATTTTATAATTAAGTACACTCCAAAGTGTTTGTCTATTTTATATATAATAGACATGCATAATATTTGTTGTTCGTTATGCAGTAAAAATGTTGCATAAATGTTGCATTTTTTTTGTTTTAAAATAATTTTATGATTATATCTAATATTTTCAAACATATAAAAAGAAAATCTTGATCGACCTTTAACTAGATGTATTCTTCTATTTTATGTAACTACCAATAATTATTTTGTCAGAAATATTATTGACAAAAAATTATTATTGTTTTTACCTAGAATATAAAATAATACCATTTTCTTAATACATTATAATTATTATGTTTGAACTATTTAGTTTTAATAATTATGCTTTGATCTTTACTTAAACATTTATTAATTACTCTAGGGTGCAATTCAAGGCCCTGAAGAGTTTGCTGAAGGATTAGTTTTGGGTGTAAAAAGTTTATTTGGTCATACAGTTGGAGGTGCAGCTGGTGCAGTTGGCAGAATTACTGGAGCTATGGGTGATTTTATACACTTTAAAATATAAAAAAAAAAAAAAAACGTGATTTTAATCCTTACTTATTATTTTTAAAGGAAAAGGCATTGCTGCTTTAACATTTGATAAAGATTATCAAAAGAAACGACAAGAAATTATGAATCAGCAACCAACTAATATTCCAGCTGGATTAGCACAAGGGGGTCGAGGTTTAGTTTTGGTAATTTTTTCTATAATAAAACTAATTTATCCAGCTACAAATTTAGTTGAATTTTATATAATAGTTATTTTCTGTGAGAAAAGATAATTGATTATTGATTGTTGTATTTAATGTAGATTTATTGTTTCTTAAATGTTAAAATTGTTATTTATTAGGGTGTTGTGGAAGGTGTAGAAGGTGTTTTTGAGAAACCTATCAGCGGTGCTCGTAGTGATGGTGTTGGAGGATTTTTCAAGGGTGTTTGTCAGGGAGCTGTTGGACTTATAGCCAGGCCTTTATCAGGAGCGTTAGATTTTACCAGTGGAACTTTGAATACGATCAAAAGGTTTGTAAAATTATTTATTCATAGAGAATAGAAAAGTTATTTAATAATTATTATAAAATACATTTGTATATTTTATCCATTATTATAGCAATATATATTTTTTATTTGGTATTATTAGGGTTACCGACACAACATCAGAAGTACGACGAGTTCGTTTACCAAGGCATTTCAGAGAAGACAAACAAGTGCGACCATATTGTAAACGAGAAGCTGAAGGATATAAACTATTAAAGGTGAACAAATCTAAAGTTTTTAACTATATTTAAACAATTTTTTAAAACTTGTTTTTATACTAAATGTTTGATTGTTATTTGACTTAGGAGAAGTAAGCAATGGTGATAGAAAACATTTATTATATAAAATATCTGACACATAATTATAGAGATAAGTATTTGTGTTTAATCTTCTTTACTTCTGAACTTCTAATCACTTTTTGCTTACTTTTGCTTTTATTAATTCAATTAAACGCAAGCAACTTTATTATTAAGTATTAATCTCAATGAGATAATGTGTAATTTTTTTAAAAAACAAAAAAAAATTTTTTTTTTTTTGAACCGATGTATTGTTATTTATTTATTTTGTTATAACATTTCAAATAATTTTAGATTAGCAAATCTTAATATTGGAATTGTTTTTTAATAAAATCTTATTATAACAAGGAATATATCTTAGTTTTTGTTCATTTTCCTTTCCTGGGACTGTTTGAGGTTGTATTTGAATTAGTTAATCGATAAACTTTTAGTAAATAATGTGTTTTAACAATTTCCAAGCCAACTATGATTCTTGTAAGTTATTTGTAATCATATGGTACACAATTTAAATGTTTTTCTTATCTACGCTACTTTACACAACACAACAAATTGTTACAGATTGCTGGAAAAGGGATGTATAAAGTGACAGACAACTATATATATCATTTACGAACTACACATTCTGATAAAGAAATATTCATAGTCACGTCCCAAAGAGTTATGTACATTATTCAAAGTTACTGGACTGGCTCTTATAAAGTATTTTGTATAATGTTAATAGTATAACAATACTGTGTACTTACAAATATTATTTAAATTAGGTCCAATGGGAATATAAGTGGTCATCTATGACCAGGCACCCAAAAGTAAAACCAAATGGAATATTACTCCATGGAAAAAATGATCCAAATTTACGTCGTTGGTGGTGTTTCAAAGTTAAACAGTCTAATATTAAATTCATTTTAGTTTCGGATCCTGAATTATGTTCTGTATGTATTTTGCATGAACGTTAAAATATAAAATATTTTTTTATACTTTTATAATAATAAAATCAACTATTCTTTATTCTTTCCCAGTGGCTAGCAGATAAAATTAGTGAGCTAATGACAACTGATGATCCAGACATGAAGTCTTCAGAATCTTCTGAAATTTCTCTTTTGAATAATTTGATGTTTACAAAATAAATTAAACACCATAAGTCTCTAATACACTCACTCAGTTCACACATGGCTTAATGAATATTATATTTTTATTTTAACATTTTGATTTTATGTAGTATAATATAAAACCCCATTATAATCAAAAATGTGATTCAATGAGCTTAATTTTTTATGTGAAAACATTTTAATATAATATTTTTATTTATTTAAATATCAAATTATTTTTTATATCATTGAGTAATTTTGTTAAATATATTTTTTAAAATGCAGCTAATAATTTATTGAAAAAGTTGTCTTTATTTTACAATTTAATTTATATACTTCATAATATAATTATTTGTTTGTTATAATCATAATTTTAATTATATTACTTACTTTATAGTATATTATTTTTTTTCTTTAATTTACGTGGTACATAAATTAAAAAATATTTCTTCCTCCTATTTTCTACCTCATTATCAAATTATCTTATTGAATGTACCTTTCAAATATGATATCGCTTTGCGTATTAGGTATTGGTGGTATAAGTGATAGGTTTACCTAGAGTGTATTTCCCTTTCTCAACAATATATTTGTTTCTAGTCAACCAATCACACTAAATATATCAGTAGCAGTCTATGCTGATGATAAGGTAATTAATAATCTAAATGATGATCCTTCAAATTTACCTAGACTATCAAGGACTATTTTATAGTACATCAAATGAAGTATTAAAATAAACTCTACTCATGCCACTTTTAATCCGACATTCTCTCCTTCACCAGTAGTAACTCTCAACTAAGTTCCAATTTCTTTCTTATAGTTGAATATCTTGATCTTATACTAGATATCCGACTAATATCATATTAAAGATAAAATACTATCACTGAACAACCGTCTTCGTAAATGTCAAAACCACGATAAATATATTACAGATACATAAAATCGTGGTCAAAAATAATAAACTTATTAGATATTTTTAAGACTATGGTCGAATAAATTTTCTATACTAAGGTGACTATTTAGTTTTTAGGTATCTGTTAGGTATCATTTTAACTCTATGGAAGTATTTAGTAGACTACCAAACAAAGATGATCTAAATACTTCTGAATCAGATTTAAGTTCAACGGTAGCTAAGGCAATATTAAATAGGTTAGAAAAATAAGATGCTCTGAAACTTTAAAACCATTAACAACAATATCCAAATGCATTAATGCTGAACCAGGCAAGAACATATGCTTAGAAGAAGTAAATATTAGGAACATAGTCTCATATTCGAATACTTCAAACGTTGAAAGAAATTTAACATAGAATACCCTATATTGATGGGAACGATTATTCAGAGTTTGAACCAGAACTCGGCTACATAATTTAGGATGATACTTTAGCGATTTGGAATACTTACAGTAAAAAACTAAAATGCATTTTATTGGTTACATTTTAAGTAGTGATCCCCTGTCTGGACGGGTAATTAAGACAATAACTAAGACAATAAAAAGTTATTAGCCATTAAATATGAAAAATGTCTAACTTTAGCCAATCAGGGGTGTATTTAAGGGATGGGCCATGGGGCCCGTGTCCCCTCCCCAATTCACCGTATTTTATACTTTATTTATTATGATAGGCCCTCTTATTTTTCACTCACGAGCACATGATAGAATACTGGAATATCAATATATCATAATAATATGATACATCGATGAAACGGATTAGCATTGCTTAATATACACCCTGAAATAATTATAAGACCTGAAGAAGTAGTTGATGCATATGTGAATAAACACCCCAGACATCTTCAGTTATTGTAATTACAAAAATTATATTTAAAAATATGTTTTATTATAAATTTGTGTAATGAAATGTTATGTTTCTATCAAACACTTGTATTTTGATTATTTGGTTATGAATAACGAGAGTTTTTTAAAATGGAAAAGTTATAACTACCTATTTATACTTTGAACTTTTTGTTTGTGCCCCCCCTCCCATAAGACGTTTCTAAATACGCCCCTGTAGCCAATATTATGGAACTGAAACTAATTTGGACATACGGTCTCCAATTTTGGAAAATTGCAAAATGTCTAACCTTACTAACCAATCCTCCCAAAATATTGCTCTCTAATACATATTAAATTATATTCACCATTTAGATCTAAATCAAAAACAATTAATGAAGAAGTCAAATTCTTCTCACTCAAATCATTTAATCAAAAACCTTTTATTCCCTCAATTTCAGGTAGCTCTCTTAGATGCTTAAAACGCAAATAGTGCAGAAGTCTATTCAACAATAAATAAATAATAAAAATATCTAAAAAATAATTCATTTTATTTAACTTCAAAATCAACAATTAATATTTCATACTTGGATGGATTTTTTTACTCAATTTATGTATTTTTTATGTTATCTGTTTTAGTACCTATATTACATTTATTTAATATATGGTCAAGTTCTCGTCATGAGTAAACAAGGATTTACTGTCTACTGATATTGATTGTATATTTTGACTTAAAAAAATAATGTAAATTAATTAGGTAGGTATACAGTGGCGTCAAACAAAATTTTGAACGATCTCGTCAATAGCCAGTCAATTTACAAATTACAACAGATCCAAGCACGGATCCAGAGGGAGGGTCATGGGCGTCATAACCCCCCCCCCCCAGAAAAACATCAAGATTAGATCCTTCGTGTTTATTTAAAAATTAAAATGTGCATAGAATGCGTTTTTAATTTTTTTTCACTTAGATTTTCTCTTGCAATAAAAATGTTATACAACATATTATATTTATATACATTTAAACTACATCACCACTTGTTCATATAATCATAATTTCCATCCAACTTCTAAGAATATTAATAGTGATTATAAACTTACTGATAGACTATAATATTGTTGGCGTAATAATATAAATATAATAGTAAATCTGCGGAAATTTTTGAGTGTTCGACCTTCGATGGAAAGATAACTTATCTAAAATAACTTAGATAAAATTACTGTCAATCCGTTGGCTGATACCGAATTGGTTCCCAAGCTCCAACCCTACGTGCCGAATTGGTTCTCGTCTGAAAAAGGTATTTTATTAGGTATAGCCAAATTGTTTTCCGTTTAACTACGCACATTTTCCTTCTCAATTTTACAGGCTTAGGACTGTCAACTTTAAAGTAGGCTTGGTTTATGCGTTAATTTATGTTAAAAAAAAAAAAAAAAAATGATAAAAATATACAATTTTAAATCATTTATTTAGTAGTCAACTAGTCATCACTTAGGTGTACGAAATACAAATAATAAAATATAATAAATACTTTTTAAAACCACTGATTTGCAAATTTGAAGCTAACTTTCTTTAAATATTCAATTCTCGTACTCTGTCATACAATTTTCCAAGTATTTGTTATTTCTTTCCTGTTTGCTAGTAATTTGCTATTATATAGTAATCTATATTATATCTATTATATTTCTATACTCTATTTCATTGATATAATAATTGTCTATATGTCATACATAACATACATATACTATACATACATATAGCTTTTAAAATTTTGTTTTTTGCTTTCAATGCTCGCTTAACCCGTACACAAACGGGAACCAATTCAGCTATACCTAATAAAATACCTTTTTCAAATTTTTCAAACAGGAACCAATTCGGTTACTCCCAATCATTACCCGTATGTTTTTTATAATATTATACCATATACTTGCTATTGCACCGCTAATCACTAGGTAATTTAGGTTCTAATAACTTGTTAAAAAATACTATACATGCGATCATTTTCTACTTTCAGGCGTTTTAAGGCTTAAGGTTTCATGGCTTCGTTAAAAAAAGGGGAAGGAACGCTTTGTTCAATATTCACAAGAATATTCACATAAATATTAATAATATTATTTCTAAATTTGGAAAAATAAAATAAAGAAGGCTAAACTTTGTTATTTAATTTTAAAAATTAACAATTTCATATATTTATAACGTTCTTATTTTAATTAATAATTTACTTTTATTATTTTGTAAGTGTGTATTATCTTTTTGTACTTTCGAAAAAATGATTACCCCAATTTGAGTTCTAGATTCGTGCTTGAACAGATCCACCCAAGGATTTACTTTATTGGTCGGGAGTTCACCCCCTCCCAAAAGTGTTTAATCTATTTCAACATTTATGATAGCATTTAGATACTTATACATTTTAAATTACAAAAATTAATTGGGCAGTATTATAATTTACAGCGAGTCGGATTAATTTACATATTAATCGTATAAAGAATCTACCACGGTATCACCCAACATCCTAAAATATAGTCTGGTCATGACTAGACTTAAACCCTGAGTTCGGCGCCATTGTAGATATATAAACTAAAAATGTATGTAATAAATATAAATATTGTGCTGAGAGTTATTAAAATAAATATATATTTGAGTTTAATTAATTTTCTTTAGTAATATTAATATAATACATAACACGCTATAATCATTAACACTAACAAGTAATGATGATATAATCTGTGGCGGATCTACACACGGGGCAACACGGGGCAGCTGCCCCAGGGCGCCAGGTCTAAAAGGGCGCCTAAAGAACCAATGGGTTGACTGTATTTTCGTTTATTTTAAGTTACTAAAAATAATTTTTTGAAAACATTTTTAAGAAAAAGTATCCATGTAGGTCACAATTGCAGTCAAAAGTTTGGCGAGCTGTCGAGTTTAAGTTAAAATATTTTATGTTGTCTAGTGGAATAGTGGGGGGGGGCGCCAAAAAAACTACCCCATGGCGAAAAAATGTGTAATCCGCCACTGGATATAATGCCATCATGAGAGGGTGCTAACTTTATACTTTGACCTGGGTCACTAGCTCCATTTAATTTCTTACGAATACAAAAATGTCCCTACTGTAGGTAGTATCTACCTACCTAATAATATTACCATATTATGATGATTTTAATAATTAAGAACCCAAATACTCCCTGAGAACTATACATATTTCACATAAATAATTTTATCTATTTATATTCAATAGCACAATTGATTACTCACTTAAAAGTTCAATAATGCTCAACCTTTCTCTTCGGCAGGCTACAAAGTATAAAAGTCCAAATAATATCAATATTAATCTAATAATATAATTTTGTTGCAAATAGGCAGTAGGTATACAATATACATGTATGTATATATTGGACTTGTTTTCATATCTTTTATTAACTATTGAAAAGATTATAGATAGAGGTACACGCTGTAGGCAGTTTTTATTTCAGGGGTTGACTGGGGAGATATTACCCCCCTGAAAATGTACGATATCCCCGGAATAGAAAGTTCGAAATAAACACTGGCTGTAGGTACACATTAATTTTATCAGTACGCTCTTTTATGTGCACGGATTATATCGATATTAAAATCGTAAAATTTCTATTTGAAAATGTCCAAAAATAAAATCAATAAATTAATAAAAAAATCGTTTATTATAATAATTTTACTTTTTTTATTTTAGTGTGTTGGTTCATTTTAAAAAATTGTAACGTACTATACAGAATATGTCCGCGGGTTGAGCATCATTGGTGTGATGTAATCATTTTTTAAAATTTAATTTTTTAATTTTTTAAGCGATTGGTGAATAACTCGTTACCTACAACTTTCTCACATTGACACTCAAACTACAGTTGTCAACTTTAAATACCTACTTAAATTTAATGCTATTTAAAATCTTTATACTAGAATGAAAGAGGAAAAAAATGTTTTCATTAAATTCAGCAATATTAAATTCTAGGATAATACTTATAAAGTTACGTTTATTTATTACCTTTTAACAAATAATTATTATAAAATAAAATTTGTTGATAAAAACTTTATTATACACAAATTTTTTTCATAAGTCCCTGTAGCGCAGAGGATAGCGCGTTGGACTTCTAATCCAAAGGTCGTGGGTTCGATCCCCACCAGGGATGTCGGCCACCAAATTTTTGCGAATTTAATTTATTTTTTGCACTTCAGTTATAATAACTTATCATTAGGGCTAGGGACTTCATGCCCTTACAAACCTTGAAATATGTATGCATTTATGCCCTAAATAATCAATAAATATGCTATTAAAATATGCATTTATAAAAAATTAATTAGTAATAAATTATAATAATATTTTTATATATGATAGATATGATGATCTAAGATAATTTTTTCTTTTTTTCAAATTTGTTTTTATCTTATATTGAGTATTTATCTAAAACAAAATATTTAAAATGGTTTTAAAAATAAATTAAATTGAAAACATTTTTTTTATTTTTAATATAGTTATAATTCTTCTAACCTTGAGCATTACATTGGACAATAAGATATTTTCTTAAGTTGGAAAATTTAAATGACTGCCTGTTATCAGCCAAAATATTTTTATATTTAGAAAAGGAACGTTACACGTCTACGGAACTTATTGGTGCAAACTTAAATAATCGTAGGTCACTACTACTAATATCTGCAGACAATCCATCTATAGATTCATTTTTCCATTTAAAATATTCGATATTTTTTGTAGTTAGCCTTAGCTTGTGCAGATTCTTCAATTTTTGCAAAATGTATACGTTTTTTGTAGTTTTAATTATTTTAATGCATTCAGTTAGTTCACCAATAAGACACTTAGAGTTCCAAGTCGCGTGATATATGAAGAAATAAATCATAATTTTTTTTATAAAATTTAAAAACTTACTTCTCCATATGAATAATTGTCAAATTTGCATTTATAAAATGAAAAATGGTCAAATATGCACTTATAAATGAAAAATGGTCAAATATGCAACTATAAATTTTAAATATTAACTTGTATTGCAATGAAACAAATTTATATATTACTTAGCTATGTTTTGTATAATTATTTAAAATCATGCAAGTTCCTAGAAGTCCCAAGCCCTACTTATCATTTATTATTACGTTTTTAATAAATTAGGTATATTACAGAAATATTCTGATTTTAAATATTAACTTACATATTTACTACGTCAGTGGTCCTTAACCTCTTGTAGAACACAAATCTCCAAGGAAAGATTTTTCGAAATCGCGGACCCCCTAGCAATTTTTTGTCGAATACCTTTTTTTTACAAAATATATCATGTTACCACAACCAAAATTATAATAACTATTTTATACTAAAAATTATAGAAATAGACCATAGGCGCAATTTGGGGGGCTTGGGTGTACTTAGCACCCCCAAATGTGTTTATGTTAGTTTATATTTAAATATTCATTACTCATTATGTATAGAAAAACATGATAGTTTTTAAGTTTTTTTATATAAATATTTACATTTTTATACAATACGAAAAAAAAATATCTTAGCTATAGGGTAAAATTTTCTAGTTTCTAGCAACATTACTTTTGGAATTATGACTAAATAACTAAAATTTGAAATGTGAAAGTCTTATTTACAGTGTATTTTTATCATTTCTTTTATTTTCCTCACGTCTAGAAAAACTATTAAGATTTAAAAAAATGACCTATCTAAAGTATGCTGCATGCTAATTTAAAATCTAAAAAAGGTCCTAAAAAACTTTTGACCAGTATTTCTATCCGAAAAAGTTTTTAACAAATAAAATACAAACATCATTATAAAACTATAATATCGTTCGCTTCAGTCAGAATCTAAAAGTGATCATGTGATAAAACATTTGTGTTCACAGACGGGTAATTCGTTATATGCACAATGAAAATATAAAATCAAAGTGAACAATTTAAATTTAGAAATATTCATATATTTACCAAATATTTTAGTAACTTTTGAATTGTACGGTTTGCGGGTGTCTATAACTATTAAGGAATATGAAAAAGATAGAAAGGGTTCAGCATCCCCAGTTTTTTTCATTGAAATTGCGCTCCTGAAGTAGACATAACAAAATATATACATTTATTTTTATTAAACTTAATTTTTCATTTTAAACTTTAAAATCATTAAGCACTTTAATTAAAAAAAAAAATTGTAATATAAATTATTTTATTTTTTATATTCTTAAATTTAATTTTTATTTAAATTTTTATTCACTCAATTATTAAGTCTTAATACGATGGCTGATGTTGCATTTCAGTTACGAGTTTTTGAACATTGGACTCAATACTTAAAAGCTTTAAATGCAGTTCAGATTCGACGTTTTCTATTCTGTTTCGAAACTTATTCTTAATATAAACAAGAGCGGAGAAGGCATTTTCACATAAATAAATTATGGGGAATGGAATTAAAACTTTCAGAGCTTTACTCGATAATTCTGGATAATCCTTTCGAACATGCAACCAAAAATTTTCCCATGACTTTTGATTGAATTGAATTTTTCAACTAGTATTTGTAGAAATGTCTACAAAGCTATCTTCCTTAAATTCCTCAATCCATTTATTTGATGAATATCGATTTCAAAAGATTGTCGAATCCAATTTCTACTTATATCTGGAATAGGAAAGTAATCACGGAAGCTACGTTGCACATCACCTATATGTTGTATGAAATATTTAATATTGTTACCTGACAATTCATCTTCAGTTGATTTATTAAAAATTTTGAGATTTAGAAATGGATCGTAATTCTTCGTTGATAGGCCGAAGACTCCACAGTTCCAACTTTTTAATCATCGCTTCAATCTTATCTTCAACTTTGAAAATTGTAACATGTATTCCTTGAAGATTTAAGTTAAAAGCATTTAAATGAGTAAATATATCTGATAGGTATGCTAGAGTAGCCAACCAAGAATAATCATTCACGCGTTCACTCAACGAAAACTATTTATGTTCGATAAAAAATAATCTTACCTCATCTTTCAATTCAAATAGACCAGAGAGCACTTTACCTCAAGATAACCAACGAATTTCAGAGTGCAACAGAAGTTGATAATGTTCAATATCTATGTCTTTGCAAAGTTGTTAAAAAATTCTCGAATTCAGTTATTTTGATTTTATAAAGTTTACAATTTTTACAGCTTCGTCCAAAACTGTTTTCAATGGTATTGGTATTTTTTTGGAAACTATAGCTTCGCCATGAATGCAACAATGATGGCATGTGACTGATGGTATGATTTTTTTTAATCCGTGTAATTAATCCAATAAATTTTCCTAACATTGCGCGAGCACCATCTGTACTAACTCCTACACATTTAGTCCATTCAATTTCATTCGCTATAATAAATTCATTAATTTTACAAAATATTTCCTCTGTTGTTGAGTGTACCATAGTGGTTACGAACAAAATGTCTTCGAAAATGACATTTTCTTATTCGTATCTCACATAACACAGTAATACAGATTTATTAGTTATATCGGTACTTTCATCTAGTTGGACACTAAAGTAGTTACTTTTATTAATTCTTCTTAATAACAGTTCTTTAATATTTACTAGTAAACTATCAATTCGTTTTATTATTGTATCATTTGACAATGCAATTTGTTGCATTTTAATATACTATAATTTATATAGTAATTAGATACTTTTTTTTTTTTATTTAGAGGGAGTTTCAATAATCCTCTTTCACAAATACGCTACTGTTGACTTTGGTGAAAAATTTGTCATTTTTAATGGTTTTTTGGTAATTGGCAACTTAGATACCTATTTATTTCAATAAGCATCATACTAGTTTTATAGTTTAAATTAAATGTTATAATATTAAAAATGGTATTAATTAATAATTTGTTTTTTATTTATTGTTATTCTAGTTGAGAAAGAAAAAATTAAGTATTAAATAATTTATTTAGCTAAATAAAAAAAGGTTGGTAATAATAAATAAATATGTAAGCTAAAATTATTGTTTTGTAACTAATCTTACAGCGGTCCCTGTAGCGCAGAGGATAGCGCGTTGGACTTCTAATCCAAAGGTCGTGGGTTCGATCCCCACCAGGGATGGACACTTACAAAGATTTTTTGCACTTTTTTCTTATTTATTGTTTTCATTGTTAGTGTGTTGATATTTCTTTTAACACAACTATGAATGATTTTATTTATTAATATTATAACACAAACTTCAATATCGTGATATGAATTTATACGAATATACAAAGTATTTTTTGTATTTATTAAAATAAGGAATTGGTTTGTAGCCAATTTATTATCATGAATTGTAAATAAAACGGTTTTTACGACATTTGCATTATCTAAGGTCACAATACCGTAAAAAATACTTTAAAAAATTATTCAACTGCGTGTTTAAAAAATAAGAATTGTGATTTAATCGTATTAAATTAAATTGTGGTAGTAATGTTAAGAACCTAGGTACTTACTCTGACAAGGATATGAAATAGAAAGCACAAATTAATTTAAATATTAAAATATTTAGAAAGTCTTATTATGTTTATAAATAATGAAATCTTATTTTACATCAATTCACTTTACGTAGTGTTTATTTGGATTCATAGTGGTTATAAAACTATGTAAAGTATAGTATGGTATAGTTTTATGAGGTACGGTTTATCCGACCAATATAGAATAATTTAACACAACGCTTAGAATGTTAGTATGAATTGCATTAAAAAGCTACTACAAATGATTACCTTACAACAATATGACATCCTAGCAAGATTTAATACAAAGCAACTTTATGAGTACTTCTCATTAATCCAACTACATTCTGATTTAAATATCCAGGACGATAAACGTATTAGTATTATTTCGTAAGAAAGAAGGGAGATCTAAATTTAATACTACTGATTACTATAAAACTATTATCAATATAAAGCTATAGCAATGTTTAATGAATAACTTAAACGTATTACGTTAATAAATGATAAGATATAATTTAAAATTTGTATAAAAAAATATGTTTGAGAAAAATAATTATTAATGTTGATAAATTTTACTATTTGTTTATGTTCGTTATTATAGATACTATTTTGTTTTTATTTATTTATTTATTTTTTTTTTTAAATATTGTAATAATTTTCACTTTGATACTAATTTTTTTATTTTATTTGCGAAATCTTAAAAATTGTTAGTATCAATAATAACTTATGACTCTCCTCTCATCACAAGCTTGCTTAAAAAGAGGAGGATTAGCAAGGATTAGCATGTATTATAATTTTAATTTATTACTATATATGCTACCAAATTTGAGTTGAATAAATTATTATTATTTATAGTTAAATATATTTACATCAGTGATGACATTTCAGTTTTTACTAAAGTGCCTGACTTCCCTAGTTGGCTTATTTATTATTATATAAATATATTATATATTATATATTATCGGCTTCATTATTATTATATTGCTCTTATTAAATTGCGAAATCGGCAGCTTATTCTACCAGTATTAATTAACGTGGAAGGAGAAGGACGTTAAACCAGTCCAAAAGTTTAATGATTTATATTTTATACATAAGTACTTTTTACATATGTACATAAGTACATAAATTGTTGTAAATATAATATATATATATTATATTTTTAATATTATATTTTTCAATCTAATAAAACGTAAGAGTTTTTAAATGAGTTAGATATTTTTGAAATATAATGTGTTTCTACCCTATTTAATAAGCATATCCTGTAATTGATTGTATAAATTTAAAATATTTTTATCTACCAAGTATTGTTAGTTTTGATCGAACTACATGCACGAGTTTTTTGAATATTTATTTGTAACCAAATATAATGTTTAAAAATACTTTCTATATGGTGTCATCTTTTGAACTCAAATATTCGATTTTTCCGAACTATATATTCATTAGATTTTGTGTACATATATAGATACCGTTATTAATTATTAAAACATTGAAACTAAATAATAAGTTAATATTTGAATAAAAATAAGTACATAAATTTTGTTTTTTCATTTTAAAATTAATTTTACGTTTATTGTACTGCAAAGCAGTGCTTCCCAAACTTTTTCGACTCATGGCGCCTTTTTTGATCTAAGATTTTTTCAGGGCGCCCTTCCTCAAGTCATAACATAACTAATCATAAGGAAAATTTTAGACCAGGTAGTATTTTACCAATCAGGATGTCCCTATACAGACATCGCGGCGTATCAGGGCGCCGCGGCCCACACTTTTGGAAGCCCTGCTGTAAAGAAATTTTTAAGAGCAACACTACTAATTACCACTAATTATTAACCATCATTCATGGATATGAGGTTAGTACAAATTAAATATAATGTCGATTTATGATAATAGTTTTGTACGTATAGTATACACTATTAATCGATTCTATTACAAACAATAAATGTTTTAATAAGTTAATAAGTTATATAATAACTACAGTGAAATATTAATCATATCACAAAAGTAATACTAAAATGAATAGGTACTATAGTAAGTAGTAACATAATTCAAAATACAGCTAATTATTATTCTCATTTATTGAATAAAAAATGTTCGATTAGAATTTGTAAATAAATAATATATCTGTTGTAATAAACGAACAGATTACAAAATGTATAAATATATTTTTTTTTAATATTCTCCTAAATATACACAAGCACAGAATATGCTTTATTATTTAAAAAAAAAAAAAACCAAAACTTCTATATTTAAATGCAGTGACATCATTTGGGGGAGGGGCTCATGAATTTTCATTAGTCCAAACCCGTGCGTTGGAATCTCCAAGGGGAGCGGATTCAAAATAATATATAAAAAATAATATATATTGTAAAATTACAGGTTAAGACTTGACAGAAAATTATATCTAAGAGTATAGTTAAGTAATACGTGTAGTATATATAGGTAATTTGAGGTTGTTACTCAATACTAAAAAAAGGTACACATACATAACATAAAAATGAAGTATCGAAATTCATGGTAAACTCGATTTTATCATGTATGTTTCCATTAAAAAAAAAAAATAATAAGCCTAGTCGTGTGTGTATGTGTGTATGTTACACAAAAAAGAAAAAGTTAAAACATGGAATGGTAAATACCTAATGAATATGAATATGAAAATGAAAAATGAATACCTGAATACTTTTATAGTTCAAATTTCTATCACATTTGAGCAATTAAATACATTAATTAACATTTACGATTGTTATAAATATACACTGTTGGAATTTGATGTATATTTCTTTATTATATATTTATTATATTCTTATTTATATTCTTTATCTTTCTTTATAATTAAGTATATTTCTACTTTACGGGACATCCAAAATTACGGATTTTTTCTTATGACAACTTATGTATTTTTTAACGCTGAAAACGATAGTGCAAACGATTATTTTGGAAGTAACAGCCTATTGAAGTTTGATACTTTTGATTAAATAATCTATTTTTTCTATTTTTATATCAGTGATGTCGTGGTGCAATTGGTAACGCGGGTCCTCCATTAAAGTGAGAGATATGAATTCATCAATACCGTAATAGGGAAAATATTTATTGCATTTTTTTCCAATTTTTTTTGTAATCAGTATAATAATAATTTTATAATGAAGTTTTATCAGTACCTATAGTCCGTTTCATAACACTAAATACTCGATGCGCAAGAAAAAATACAAAAAAAGTACAAACAATTTTAATGACGATTCAGGATTTGACTTGCATAGCGAGGTTTTAGGTTCACATGCAGAGCATAATCCCATTTACAACAGTATCAAGGTTTGTACAAAAATTAGTATAGGTTTAGATTATAATTACTCTTGGGGCGAAGCTCCATTCCCCCGAAAAGTGCCACGTGGTTACTCAATCGAGTTTGTGAGTGGAGCCGGCAGGCGTAACGAGCGAAGTCCTAAAATTTTGAAAATTAAAGTTCCGATTTTTCAAAAAAAAAATACAAACAATTTTCATTACGATAAGAGATCAAACCAGATACAAAATTATCATCAAAAAAATAAAAAAGGCAATATTTTATTTTTACCTATACGGGGATTGAACTCGGCTACGTGGATGAATAAACGATGCTGCTACCACTGCGCAACGCTTTTAAATACTATTAAAAATAAATAAATATTTAAGAGTTTTAGTGTAAAGATATAAACTTTAATTAACTATAATATCAAAACTAAGTTCTTGCGCCAAATTCTAATTTTACCATCATTTTTTTCACCCAAAAAATGACAAAGTCCCCTAAAAAAATTGCCAAATTTTTGGGTGTCCTGTAAACTAGAAATGTTTCTATAGTTAATCAGTACTAATTTTAACAACAATAGGTAGGTAATAGTGCACATAGCAAATTTTTATTTTCTTGAAAAATTCATAAAAATATCTTCATTAAAAAATATTTCAGAGGTAAAGGTGACAATTTAATAGGCTGAAAATATAGTCATATATTATTCAATATTAAACTTATATAAATATATAGTGGCGTGGTCCCGAGTCTCAACCCTTCCCAGAAAAAAAAAGGTTCAAAAGTCATAAATGGCTTACTACGAATATACAGAGAAAGAGAACATTAATTTATAACATGTGGTTGTAAATAAATCTTCATTTGTATTTATAATTATAATAGAATAATATAGTTATTAATTCATACCTTATACATATGTATCTTTAATAATAGTATAAAATCGCTTATTTTTTAGAAAAATGTTATGTATTATCGAATAGAATAAAGAAACATCCGCATACACATACACTAATACCACATAATCCTCAAAATTACAATTTTTGAAATGTTCAATAATTATGATCTGATCAATGAGTTTATAATCAATATTAATTCTTTGAACCTGTATAACATTAAGACACATAAATTGTGTCTTAATACAATATACATTTCAATTGACATGTAAAAGTTATCATCTTGTATAAATAATTAATTATTCTACATATTAAATATTAAATCTATTGAGCCACATCCTTTTATTGTTATACTATCATGTGAATTTTAAATAAGTTGTTTAAATTATAATCAAAAAATCTATAGTCATTAAACTATTTATTTATTACAGAAACCTATAACTAAAAAATTATTTATTCACATTACCTAATGCAATTTTATACCCTCTAAGATTTCAATAGTAATACTGGGTTTTAACCAATGCACATTCGATACAATTTAAAACTATTTATTCAAGTTTAGTTGTATTACTAAATCTGAACATGATAAATAATTCATAAAAAATTTTTTATGTGATTTAATATTTTGATAAAACAACTTCAAATAATATAATGAGATGATCTTAACATTTGCTATTAACTAATAATTAGGTCTTCTATCGATAATATTATATTAAATCCTAATTAGTATTTAAATTCATAGATTACCAATCAGTTATAATTATTTCCGCCCAAAATGAAAAAATAATGAAAAAATGAAAAAAGTCTCCAAACAATTGTGAAATATTGTTAGTCTGTTAAACTTCACTTGATAGTTAGAACGTCCGCTTTATGACATTCATGCTGATTATCAAAAATCAACATTTTGTAATTGGTATTATGATTTTTATATCTAAATTTAATTAGTCGACAAATAAAAACAGTTTATAAAGTAAATACTGCAAGAATAATATTACTATAGTCAATGTTATATCTATTTTAAAAACAACAGAAAAAGTGTACGACAAATAATAATACGAACAATTAACTATTAATAAGTTTTTATATTATAAAACAGACAAACCTTTTTTGTTCATTATTTGATGGCATTGTCAAGTAATGGCGCCAACGTATTTCAAAATACCTATAAAAAAATAATGTCATAGATAACTTTCTTCCACCTAATACTTTAAAATTATATTTATCTGTACCAAAAAATTATAATATTAATGTTTTAAACTTGTCTTATTAATGTCATTTGATAATGGATTTGATTAACTTGTTAGTTGATAGGATAGATAGTCTTATTGAACAAAAATATAAATAGTTTCATCATAATCTTCAAAAATATCATTCATATACACATGATAATAATGTAAATAAATTTCTGTAATTTTTCACAGGTAAATTATTTTAATTGTCAAATACTTATGTATTTTGCAGTTCTAGTGCATCGATTAGTTTGCATTGAAATAAAAATCATTCAATACCATAAAATAAGTCTTATCTCGGTTTGGTTAAGTTATTAATCTCACATGGGATCCTAACCTAGGGTGTACACTGTTCACTTTGCAATGACTTAATTAATAAGAATTTGTCTCAGATGTCAGATGTTTAATTTTTAAGTCAAATAATTGATAGGAGTGTATCTATTTAACTTAATTAATGTAATTTTGAGTTATTGGTTTTTATTATATTAATTTGTGATTAAAAACAATGACATCTTAGGTCTATGGAATATTCAATAACATGATTATTCTTACATAATTTTATAGTTTGTATAATAATGTAAAGTATTAAACACAAAATCCATATTTAAAGATAAATATAAAATAATAGTCGTTAATATTAGTAAGAGTTTTTGTAATATATATTATAATTAAATATACCGCACATGTTCCATTCATATTAGTCAAGATTAGGGGAAAAAATTATTTTTATAAAGTTACTAAATGTTTGTGGTGAAGTAGAAATATTCTAATTAAAGGGTAATTTAAAATTATTATTTTTGAATTATTATTATTATTCAGTAGTCTTAAATCAACCGCCAAAAGACTTCGAAGAACAACGATATACGAATTATAAGACACATTGATAATGTACCTATATTATTGTTCAATATTCAATATTAAAATCGATTTGGGTTGTTCAGTTCGAATTCAGAAAATACTAATACTTTAAATAGGTACTCGACGTTTCAGTAAATTATTAGCATAGATATGTTTTAGCTATGAGGGTTAATCAAAAATTTGCTTGGACATTTTATGGCAATACATACATAGAATAATTATTAAATACATATATAGTTACACGTTTGTATAATATAAATATATATAATACACTAAATTTATATACACATATAAAGAAAGAGATAAAGATTTAATCAAGTGAATATTTATCTGTAGATATATAGATGTAAATGAACAATCTCAAAATTCAAAACTATTCCCAAGTTTTTTTACTGTAGCAGAGAAATTTTACAATTTTATTTCTATAATGGATTGGGTGTATATTTATCGAATTTTATATGATTTTTTAATACTTAATAGTTTTGGAAATGTTGGTAGTACGTCGATATTGGTTGTTTATCTTCTTACAAAATATACAATTTTAATTCCTAAGAACATGCTTTACCCAATACCTAATACTATAACTCTAATTAATATTTATCATGTAAATATTGTATGTAATCCCGTCTATGTTGCTGTATTATATTGCGTATTCCTATTATTAGTTTAGCAATGTCCACGACTCCTGAAATTCATTTTCCGGCTTCAGTCGTATGTTGAAATTCACGTAATGATGTAAAACGTTACGTGCGTACATACAATAATAAACACATAATACCTATAAATACAAATACAATACACACACACACACACATACACACACACACATACACACACACACACACACACACACACACACACACACACACACACACA